>NC_069000.1:40654766-40656822 GCF_001194135.2 Octopus bimaculoides
TATATATATATATATATATATATATATATATGCATATATATGTATGTATGCGTTTGTTTGAGTCAGTGTTTGTTCTCCCACCATCGCTTGACAACCGATGTTGGAGTGTTTACGTCCCCGTCACATAGCGGTTCGGCAAAAAGGAA
This sequence comes from Octopus bimaculoides, assembly GCF_001194135.2. Taxonomy (NCBI): domain Eukaryota; kingdom Metazoa; phylum Mollusca; class Cephalopoda; order Octopoda; family Octopodidae; genus Octopus; species Octopus bimaculoides. The sequence continues at coordinate 40,654,913 of NC_069000.1, forward strand.
AACGATAGAATAAGTACTAGGCTTACAAAGAATAAGTCATGGGTGTCGCTTTATCCGACTAAAGGTGGTGCTATGAAAGAGTATATATATATCATCATCATCATCACTATTCAACGTCCGCTTTCCATGCTAGCATGGGTTGGACGATTTGACTGAGGACTGGTGAACCAGATGGCTACACCAGGCTCCAATCTGATTTGGCAAAGTTTCTACAGCTGGATGCCCTTCCTAACGCCAACCACTCTGAGAATGTAGTGGGTGCTTTTACGTGCCACCGGCACGAAGGCCAGTCAGGAGGTACTGGCAACGGCCACGCTCAAAATGGTGCATCTTACGTGTCACCTGCACAGGAGCCAGTCCACATATATGTGTGTGTGTGTGTGTGTTTACTTAAAAGCAATAAAAGTATGGGAAGTCAATGATCTTATGACTTTTTAAGCATTCATATTTATATTTCATTTTATGACCCGTGTAAACTCATTCAACATTAAGATTCGTGTGTGTGTGTGTGTGTGTGTGTGTGTGTGTGTGTGTGTGTCTGCACGTATGTTTCCAGGGTACTTTTACTTGTTTATGATTGGTGGTGGTGGTGGTGGTGATGATGACGGCGATTTCTGTGACTTTATATACATTTAACAAGTCGTTAATAAACTAATAAAACATCTTTATAGCAGCTCTAAAAAAAAAAATAAAGATATCCTTCTTTTTTATTGTTTGTCATATAAAACACAAAACCAAACGGTTAAGTCTTAGGACGCCTCTCAGTTGCAATATTTTCTTCCTTTGTTGGTCTCAAGAAAAGAGAGAAAATTAGTTTTTAATCTATGATGCCTAAATAATGAATCATCAAGGTTGTTTCTTCGAGGTAGGTTGACCTGCTAAATATGGTAGTCTAATTTCCTTCGTATCTCCCTCGGCTTAACATAAACGCACAAGCACCAGTTGCCAAGCGGTGATGGGGGTGACAAACACAGATACAAAGACACACACATAGCTATAAACATATACATATATATATGTGTGTGTATATATGTGTGTACATACATACATACATATATACATATATATAGATAGATAGATATAGATATACGTATACATATGCATGTATGCACACATACATATAAATATATTCTCTCTCTTTCTCTCTCTCTCTCTCTCTCTCTCTCTCTCTCACACACACACACACTCTCTCTCTTTCTCTCAATGAATCTACTCCTCCACATCACTTCTTTTTCTCGTGCACAATTTTGGGGCCTTGAGATAAGAACTTTATTTGTTTATTGTTTTCTCTTTGAAGATGGGTTAGCACTCAAAGCTTCACACTTCGTATATTCCTCACTGCATACACACTGTCTGAACTATTTGTGTCACGCATTTCTGCTGTTATTTCAATTAGTGGATTCAGAATTTGTGAGAGAAAAATGATTATTCTACTGTTAGTATTTTTAAAGGCTACAAACAAAACGTGTAGGCGGCCAGAAATATGGTCGGGGTAGATCTTATGATCCTCGCTAAATCCATTAGAACTGACCCGGACTTTGCTGCCGTTTCTCTGATAGTAACAGGTTTCACATTAAAATAATTAGTGCAGAACAATAAAGCGTTTGGTCGCGTAATATTTGGAAATATTAAGGCGGCGAGCAGGCAGAGTCGTTAGCACGCCGGGCGAAATGCTTGGCGGTATTTCGTCTGTCTTCCACGGTCTGAGTTCAAATTTCGCCGAGGTTGACTTTTCCTTTCAACCGTTCGGGGTCGATAAATTAAGTACCAGTTGCGTACTGGGGTCGATCTAATCGACTGGCCCCCCTCCCCAAAAATTTTGGGTTTTGTGCCTGGAGTAGAAAAGAATATTTGGAACTAACACATACTGAAGAAAAGTAGCGACGAAATTTTAGAAAATCCGTTGAGAA
>NC_069000.1:40656832-40658133 GCF_001194135.2 Octopus bimaculoides
TTAAAATTTGTAAAAAAAAAAAATTTAAAAAAAAAAAATAATAATAATAATAATAATAATAATAATAATAATAATAATAATAATAATAATAATAATAAATAAACAATTAAAAATTTAAAAATACAGGAGATTCATCAGTCCGATCACCGGTGTTAAGTGGTACACATAAAAAAACAATTGCCAGATGTGTGGCGGAAACATACATATTTACTGCAAATTAAGGAAAATATTATAACATATCATGTGCTAAAAGGATCATGCGCAAACCTCGGGTAACTTATATAGGAGAGACATCTCGGAGTATAAGTGAAAGATTCCGGGGTGCATTAAAACAGCCATGCCAAAACGACATCAATATTTTATCAAACATTCCCTTGATAATATCAATATTTTATCAGACATTTCTTAGATAATCATGATTGCTCAATCACTAGACTCAATGTGGATATCATCAGATCTACACATTCCTATGATATACTTTGACAGGTAACTGAGCCAGGTTGCATAGAAGAGTAGAAACTCAGTCTCAACAGTAAGTTTCATTATCAATGCACCATACAAAATTAGTTCTTATTGGATTAATTTTAAAAATATATAGGTGCTGGCATGGTTGAGTAGTTAAGAAGTTGCAGCTGCTTGGTTTCGGGTTCAATCCCACAGTGTGGTACATTAGGGAAATGTCTTCTGTAGTCCCGGACCGACCAATGTCTTGTGAATGAATTTGGTAGACGGAAAGTGTAAAAAATCGACGTATATGGGTGCATGCATGCGTGTGTGCTTACGTGTGTGTGTGTGTGTGTGTGTGTGTGTATGTATGCATGTCTTTGTGCTTGTTCCCCATCACTTGGAAACTGGTTTTCTTTTGTTTACGTCCCCGTAACTGAGCGGTTCAGCAAAAGAAACCGATAGGATAAATTCGTAACATACGCAAAAATCATCGACTAAACCAGAATGCTCCAGCATTGCCGCAAAAGGCAAAAGAATGAAAGAATATACAGCTTTGTGTGTATGTACCTGCGTATATGTGTATGTGCGTGGTTGGTGTGTGTGTAAGCGTGTATGCGTGTGTTTGTGTTTGCATATGTTGATACATATATTTGTATGTATGTATGTATGTATGTATGTATTATGTATGTATGTGTGTGTATTTATATATACACACATACATGCATACACATACATATTTAGATGAAGAGGTGCATACAAACATACGTACATACAGACATATAAACGTACGTATGTATATGATTGTGCGTGTGTGTAACAATACATTATATATATATATATATATATATATATAT
>NC_069000.1:40658947-40663115 GCF_001194135.2 Octopus bimaculoides
ATATATATATATATATATATATATATATATATATATATATATAAGACTCTGGTGTGTTTCTTTAATTTCACTTATTCCCATCAGCTTTCAACTTTTCCTTGAAGAAGTACTCTATCCGAAACGTTAGCTTTTATTACTCCATATGGCAAATTCACTGTACTCTTCTCGTCCATTTTATCTAATGACAGGGGAGATTTCCTCGTCCTAAAAGTGAATGATGTCAGCACACACGTTCCAAGCAATGCAGCTTTATCCTTCCACAGAGATAAGAACCAAACAGCGGTTGGATGGGTTAAGCAGATCGATCTGGGAGAAAGGATGAGAAGAAAATTTATCGATGGATTGTTCACATTGTAAATTAAGCCACTGAACAATCCGCCAACCAATATGTGACAGAAGAGTAGTTGGAAAATTTAAAATTGGAAGTATCTAGAAGATAGGATCTTATTGAAGACCACGGAAAAGTTCTATGGACAACTGAAAGATTATTGCCCAGAGGATGTAGGGGTTCTTCCTTGAGTAAGCCCATTCATAGAATGGCTACGGTTATTCTTGGGTTTAATCTAATGAACGGCAATCGGTTACCTTCATCGGTGCTCTGATCTGAACTAGCCAACGGGTTTTCACTAGTGTAGGTAGAATGCGCTAAACGTCTTTCATGTTTTTTTTTCTATAATATTATATTTTGCTTTAAAATTTAGAAAGACTTCTATATCTTGTTTTAATTGGTGCGGTTTTTAATAATTTCATATCAATTGTTAGTGGAGGCGCAATGGCCCAGCGGTTAGAGCAGCGGTCATAGGATCGCAGTTTCGATTCCCAGACCGGGCGTTGTGAGTGTTTATTGAGCGAAAACATCAAAAAGCTCCACGAGGCTCCGGCAGAGGATGGTGGCGAACCCTGCTGTACTCTTTCACCACAACTTTCTCTCACTCTTAGTTCCTGTTTCTGTTGTGCCTGTAATTCAAAGGGTCAGCCTTGTCACACTTTGTGTCACGCTGAATATCCCCGAGAACTACGTTAAGGGTACACGTGTCTGTGGAGTGCTCAGCCACTTGCACGTTAATTTCACGAGCAGGCTGTTCCGTTTGTCGGATCAACTGGAACCCTCGACGTCGTAAGCGACGGAGTGCCAACAACAACAATCAATTGTTAACCTTGTTCGTTGCGCAACGTCCTTATTCTTTAACTTTTGTCATGTCCATCCTCATACGGTTCGTTTCCTCCTTCACTCATATTTTGATATTCATTTGTATTGTATGTGCCTAATAAAGAAACTATTATCATCACTATTATAACTATGTACGTTAGACAATCTCATTCCATCACAGAGCTTATTAATATGAAGCCTTGTTCCAATGTCAGAAGAAAAACAATTATCAATATCCTTAATGTTGTTGCTGTTATTGTTGTCGTGATTGTTGATGCTGCTGTTGCTGCCGTTGTTGTTATAAGAGACTATGAATAAATTCTATATATAATGTCAATGACGTCAACATATATTCATCTCCTCAAAACCATCAAATAGTAAAAACTGGTTTTCAAGTAGGAGAATTCTCTCTCACGTTTTTCTTATACCCATTTGCGTTCTTAGTTAAAATTTCTCAGGGGTCAGTTTTGCTCTTCATCTTTCTATATTTGTCTAAAAATAGACAAATATAATAATTCTTTCTACTATAGGCACGAGGCCTGAAGTTTGTTGGGAGGCGGAGGCCAGTCAATTAGACCGACCTCAGTACACAAATGGTACTTAATTTATCGACCCCTAAAGCGTGAAAGGCAAAGTCGACCTCGGTGGAATTTGAACTCAGAATCTAAAGAGAGACTAAATACCGCTAAGCATTTCGCCTGGTGTGCTAACGATTCTGCCAGCTCACCACTTTAATAATAATAATAACAATAATAATGATGATGATGAAAAGATGGCTATGGATGACTAAAAGTGACTTAAAACCTGAAACGGAGGCTCTAATCTATGCTGCCCAAGAACAAGCATTAAGAACGAATTATATCAAATACAAAATAGAAAGTGATAAGTGCATAATTTGTGTACACAATGATGAAACCGTATGGCATATTACCAGTCAATGTACGTCACTAGCCCAGAAAGAATATAAGAGACATTATGACAATATAGTAAGAATTGTCCATTGGACACTTTACAAGTATGAACATGACAGTCAAAAAAGTGGTACGAATATAAACCTGAAGGCATCATCGAAAATGATAATGCAAAGATCCTGTGGGATTTTATGATTCAGTGCGACCATGAGATCGAGAATAGAAAACCAGACATAGTGTTAATTGAGAAAGAAAGCAAACGATGCTGGATCATAGATATTGAATGCCCAGCTGACAACAAGGTATGCGATAAGGAAGAAAGAAAAGTCGATAGATATGGCACGTTATTTGGCACGTATGGGAGGTAAAGCAGTTGTGGTCGATCAAAAAAAGTGGTAGTACTACCAATAATTGTCGGAGCCCTGGGAACACTGAATAAAAATCTTGAGAAGTACATGGAACAAATAGGGGCTGCAATAAGGATGGAGCACTTGCAGAAAACAGCACTGCTTGGAACCGCTCGAATACTGCGGATGGTGCTCGGAAAATAAGGGGTGTTACCATAGTTCGCTGGTAGTGAACAGCTGGCACCGTAGTACATCTCCAGCGTTGGAAGTTGTGCAAAGACAATAAATAATAATAATAATCGACTCCAGTACTCAACTGGTACTTAATTTATCAACCCCGAAAGGATGAAAGGCAATGTCGACCTCAGCGGAATTTGAACCCAAAAGAAAAATACCATTAAGCATGTCTTCCGGTATGCTAAGTATTTTGCCAGAACATCATCTTAATAATAATAATAATTTCTCTATATCTTGGCTTACTGTTCCCAACACATCAATTATTATAGGGACGACTTTTACTGTTCGCATGCTCCAAATTCTTCATATATTGTTATTTTTGTTGTTGTTGTTGTTGTTCTTGTTAAAATGAAAAAGAAACCGAGAGCAATTAAATCGACTACTTCTCAATCTGCCGACCCCCGAATTTCTTGCGATAAAATAAGTACCAGTTAAATACTCGGTCAATCATAATTGTGTGTGTGTGTGTGTGTGTGTGTGTGTGTGTGTATATATATCTGAGGCTTTGCACATAAATATATCATTCTTATTAAAAATCATCATCACCACCATCATCATCATCATTAACACCACCACCACCACCACCACTACATCCATCATCATCACCATCACCATCGTCATCATCATTGCCGTCATCATTATTTTATTAATCACGTAATCATGTCGCCTTTTCGCTTCACCCTGCATATAAAAAAAAAATTTCTAATCTTGCCTGTGGCCATCTTGTAGTAATCGATTTTCGTTGTTATTTCTGCCTAAATAATAATAATAATAATAATAATAATAATAATAATGATATGAAAAAAATCAGGTTCTTACGCCTACACAAATAGACTATCATATTCGCGACTATACACACGTGTCTAACATACTCACACATACGTTAATACATGCATACATGCACACAATTGAACAATAAAGACTAGCGACAGGCTATACTTAGCCGAAAGTAATATGATTCTAGCTTGAGTATATATATATATATATATATATATATATATATGTGTGTGTATGTGTGTGTGTGTGTTAATATACACAGGCTGTCAGATATTATGTGTGTGTACTCAATCTAGAGAAATTTCACAACGCGCTAAATATATATATGTAACTCGGTGTGAGAGTCAGTTTATGCGGGTGTAGGTATATATACATATAATTAATCCATAATTGCAAATACATGCACACACACATTGCACATACATGTATGTATGTATGTATGTATGTGTGCTTGTGTATCTATGTATGTGTATATGTATGCATACATGTATGAATATAAGAAATATGAGAAATGCACGTATGATATATGTGCATTTGTGTGTGGATGTACGTTTCCGTCATATATGTGTGTGTGAATACACACACACACACACACATATATATATATATATATGCATTCATATATATATATATATATATATATATATATATAGGGATGTATGTATATATATTTATATGTGTGTATGTACGTATGTATAAGTATGTATGTACGTATGTACGTATATATATATATATATATACTTGAA
>NC_069000.1:40664120-40670552 GCF_001194135.2 Octopus bimaculoides
CTTGACAACCGATGCTGGTGTGTTTACGTCCCTGTAATATAGCGGTTCTCTTAAAATTTCTGGACTTCATTATTTGAATGCATTGTTAGTCATCGTGACGTTTTTTCGCGCGCTTTGCGATTAGCTGCAAACGATTATGTTATCGTTAATAAATCACCATCGTCAGGTGTCAAATTATTTAACAGCTAATTTCTAGTGAATTATGATTTATTTCACATGTGCTGTATCTGTTGGTTTTTGTTTCGCACTTGCCATGAATAAAGATTGTGTGTGTTTGTGGTCGTGACTGTATATATGTGTGCGTATGTATGCCTGTATATGTATTAGTGAGCGAGTGGGGAAAGAAAATTTATTGTTATTTTATGGTGTTTACGTAATTATTGATATGTTTAATCAATAAGTCAGCATTTAGCATTGTATTAATGTTTACATGCTTGTTTAGCTATGAGACAGCGTTCATATGTCTTTATATACAGTAATGCCTCCATATACGAGTTAACTTGTTTCCGAAGACCATTCGTTAAGCAGAGCAATAATTTCCCATAGTAACAATGTTATAAATCATAATTCGTTGCCAGAAAAATATTTTACCTATAAGACTTTTAATACTCGTAAATAAATGGCAATAAAACAACATCAGAATATTTTATATAACGTACAAAGAATGTCAAGAACATTTACATTTTATAAATTTCTCGGTAACACGCAAATGCATTTGCTATGGTAGAAGAAACTCTTACACTTCGTTCAAAATTAGGATCTTGTGCTTGAGAAATAAAACTCGTAAATCTGGGGTCTCGTAAAGCGGGCCCTCATAAAGTGAGGTATTGCAGTATTAGTTTATGTATAAGTATAATATGTGTGTATGTATGTTTTTTTTTTTTCGTATATGTTTATGTGCATATGCACGTTTGTATATACGCGGTGCGTTCAAAATGAATCCGCGTCGGCAAAATCTTTTGGATGGGAGATGACACCACCCTTACCGCGCATGTTCGAAAATTTTGGGGTCAATAAAATAAGTGCCTGTTAAACGCGGGTGGGGCAGGGGGTATCAATGTAAAATGAGTTCTCTTTCCCCTCAAAACTGCTGGCCTTATCCCAAAATTGGCAAGAATTATTATTATTATCATTACTGTTCACCGAAGACTGCGTCTATGAATTCGGTTGTACCATATTCCTAGCAACTACATAATGTAATTTCTTCTAAGATTTCTTTATTCTAACTCTTGAAGGTTATAGTTTCGTTCCCATCTTTCACTTACAATATTTTCTTCGTATTTTCACAGAAAACAAAACTTGGTTTTATACTATGAGTTCTTAATTTCACTTAGGTAAATCTAGAAGGAATATACATAGGTTACATATCAGAAATATGTTACAGATAAATACAAAAACAAACAACATAGTCTTCGGTGACATAAGTTACTAATAGGATTTGTGGCCCTGATTGAGAGCTAGAGATGAATGTATCGACCTCAGTACATATCAAATAGTTTATCGATCCCTTAGAGATAAAAATTAACCCGAGACGAATTTGAACTCAGTATATATAGAGAAACAAATAAACTTACTACCAGGTAAGTTGTTACAGCTCTGCAGTTTTTAATTGGGTCTTCGTACATTCATTGCGTTGAAAATAAAATAAACAACAGATTTCTGTCATTCTCATTTCGAAATATGACGAGCAATGCAGCCTGGAGGCGTCAGCCGTCTTCACCAACCTATATCTTCCAGTTTACTTAAGCTAGGAATGTATGCCGTACCAAACCAATCAATCAATAAACATTATTCTGTAGATATTTCTTCCATCGCAATAGCAAAGCTCATCCAGTTTCGAACCATCGATTCTTACTAATTGACTGATTGCGTAAAGTAACGAGACCCTTCAATTATTACAAGACCTCAGTCACATTTTTTTTTTTGTATTAAACATTGATTTCTCTGCCATTATACTGAAAACAATGTTTATATTGGTGGGAAGGGTAGTCGATTGAAATGAGTCTAATCACTAATAATTATTTTCCTTTATTGAAATGCAAAATTTATTTTAGTCTCATTTGAACCTTTAACGTAAATGGTTTCAAATTTTGGCTCACGGTCAGCAATTTAGGTGGAGGGGAAAGTCGAATACATCAACCTCAGTATTCAGCTGGCATTTATTTTATCGATTCCAAAAGGACGAAGAGCAAAGTCGACCTCGACGGAATTTGAACTCGAACAAAATGCCGCTAAGCATTTTGCCCGACGTGCTAACGATTCTGCCAGCTCACCACCTTTAATACAAATATGATGTTGATTTCTGATATGCAGCGACTTCTTAGGGTATGAGCACACTGGACAGTTATCAAGGAGGTTCCGCGGGTCTATTGACCAAATGCTCAGCTGTGGCTTACCGTCAATCACCAAACACTGCAGGTCCCCACCACATTGCTTTGTCCAGGATGACATTAAGGCCGTCCTGCTAACATGAGAATTTTGCTACATGTTTTGGGAAAAGACACAGCTAATTAAATCCATCCCGATACTTAATGAATCTAGACTGATGATTCATTATATCGACCTCGAAATGACGAGACAAATTTACCTCGAGGAAGATTTCAACGCATAGCAATATTAGAATGTGATATTAGTTTCTATTATTAACACAAGGACACGCATTTGAAGAAAAGGAGGTGGGTATTGTCGGTTATGTCGATTCCACAGTATACCCTAGAACTTATTTTATCGACCACAGAAGTATGAAAGATAAAATCAGACTTTGCAGTGTTTAAACTGAGATTAGACCATAGAGGGTGGTAACTAAATACCACGAAGTATTTAGTTCGATGGCCAACTGACATCATCATCACTTTCTCTATTAATACCAATAAAATATTAATACGAAATATAGTTTCCAATTACACTTCAGCTAAAGACTACTGACAATAAACAGTAACTAAACAGAAACGTTATACGACATAAAATAGCGAAACAATAACAGATCGAATATAATTAACATGAGAAGAGCGTCATAGTATTCTGGTTTTACAGCCATGTAAAGCTATGATGAGCGTCACGAATTCACTGGCTTTACAACGTTGTAAAGTTATGATGAGGAATATATTATTACAGGTTTTACAACCGTATAAAGCTATGATGGAGGTCATAGCATGACAGGTTTTATGGACTTGTAAAGCTATGATGTCATTACATCACAGGCTTTACAACCTTGTAAAGCTAGGATGATATTCAGTGCATCACAGGTTTACAAGCCTTCAGAGCTACGATGAGGTTCATAGCATCACAGGCTTAAATATTTGTTTGTCCCCTTTCTACTCACAAAGGAACAAGTTTATTGGAAAAGCGTCAATCGATTGTATTGATCATACTAATTATTTTATCGACTGTGAAGGTAGAAGATTAAATACAAAATCGACTCTGGGTGGATTTTAAGCTCAGAACACGAAGACACGAAACTAAATATTTAACTTGCAAACATGTTAATTTTTGCACTGGGCCGATGATATAAACGAAACACTGTAATGCATTTAGCACAGTTCTCCACCGTTCCTACCTGCTTCTATCGCTCTTCCTTTAGGAAATATCTTTTATCCATCCACATTGCTATGACTCTGCAGTAACTGCTTGAGAAAGAGCTGTAGAGACAATTCTCTTTTTACATATCAAGAGAATAGCTAGCAGCTACCATATGTTGATAAAATATTCGATAATTGAGTAGTGCTTACATCAGTAAGCAGTACATGCTGCTTTTTGTGGAAGCTAAAGCCGCTTGAGTGGTGGGTTGGTTGAATAGGTAAAGAGTCAGACAAAAGTTTTGGGGTATAATTCAGTAGCATCTTTTTACGTTCTAAGTTCCAATCTCACCCCGATCGATTTTCCTTTTCATCATTCAAGATCACTATCATCAATACCTAGGCACTAGCGTTCAGAGTCCTGAGATCATAGTGCTATTTACTCGGTTCGCTTTCCATAGCGTATAACTGACCACAATCACAACATTTTCCAGTCCGTTGCAGGGTTACTCATTTACGTACAGCTGAATGGACTGGAGCAATGTAAAAAGACGTTTTTCGCTCAATAGCGAACACTCTATCCGGTTCAAGAATCGAAACCACGATTTTGTGATCCTGTGTGCAATACCCTACCTTCGAGGCCACCTATTTTCACTTTCATCCTTCCGGAGTCAATAAAATAATAGACATGTCATGTACTGAAGGGATGAAATCGAATGATCTCTTATCCGAAATATGTTCGTTCTTGCTCCGGAGTCAGAAATCATTATTCGCAGTTATCAGGTATGGGTCAAAGGAAGTTAAGTTTCGCAGACAAGGGCACAGAGAAATGAATAGTTTTATATACCGTCAAAGAAGAAGGAACAGAACAGTCGATTCCGACGAATAGCATTTAGTTCCTCCGTCAACTGAATTACAAGTGTGTAAATACTTTTAAATGTACATAATAGCTAACACTTTCTACTGTTAACTTAACATCACTCTACCATCTTATAATCAAACTACTTTTAAAGCAAACTTCTAATTTTCTTGTTTTCTGAGACATTGTCTAAGACAATACTTTGTGCAAAACCAGCAATATGACACTCTAGTCATAACACCAACTTGAACTTCTAACTTGTTGTCTCTGGGTGGGATTTGGAGTCAGCTTGTACAAATACAAAACAAAAGCCAAACATATAATAATAATAAATAATAATAATAATGATGATGATGATGATGATAATAATAATAATAACAGCAACAACAACAACAATAATAATAATAATATTTTTGCATGAAATATTTGATTGTTTTATAATACTCCGTATTATTTTTTTTATTATTTAATAATTCGTTTTCTTTTGTTTTCATTTCAGTATGGCGGAGAAATACAAAGAGTTTAAAAATGAGGATGACACCGATTATCTGGTTTACGAAGACGAATTCGAACCGGAAGTAACATCAAGTAGAAATGAAAAATACAGCTTGGACGCCCAGAAAGAAATTGGTTTCAGTTCAATTGAAGACAAAGTTAGCAAATACCAGGAGGAACTAAGAAAGACAGATGCTACAGAAGGTCGAAGAGACGTTGTGACTCATGCAGACGACACAAGTGAGAAAGCAGACGACACAACAGTCAGGAGAGACGAACAAGAGCTCAGCAATGGCCACAGTTACGGCGTCATGTACTTCAATCATGCCGGCGAGGCAACATTCACAACCGATCGTGTACGCACCACCCAAGTGGAAGGTACGACGGTGATTAGCACAGCAGACTATGCATCAAATTTTAATCCTTACTCATTCGAGAAACCATTGAAAAAAAAATCCATCAAATACATGAAGGCTGTTTCCATAGTGGCCATTTTGATTTTTTTCCCGACTGGTGTGGCAGCTTTTCATTACGCCACAAAAGCAGAACATGCTTTCGACATTGGAATTGAACGCGGAAACATCGATGAAGCACGAAAGTTTGCCAAGAAGAGTGAAAAATTCATCATATTTTCCTTTTTTATGGCATTTATTATCGCAATTATAGTTCTGGCAATCTACGAACGGATTCATCTGAGTCCAAGTGATGTACGCCAGCACAATTATCATCGTCTCATTGCTGGCTAACAATAAACCATACCACTAACATCGATAGTAATAACACACGCCAAAACAATAACCAAAAAATCTAATAATGTTATAGTTAATTCTATTTTCTTTCCACTTCTTTGTTTTGATTTCTTTTTTTAGTCTTTGTTTATTTATAACTACAAATAGATCAAACGAAAGTATATATATAAATATAATCACACACGCACATACATTCATATAAGTTTACGTACATATATATTTACGCCTATCTATGTGTGTGTGTGTGTGTGTGTGTGCGTGTGCGCGCACGTGCATACGTGCGTAGTGTTGATTTAACGAAGATGATACCGTATTCAGAATAACTTGCGTTACAGAATTCGATTTCTCCTTATTTAGAATTGTCCCTCAATTCATAATCTGATTAGATCGACCTTGGTTTCATTCCTCCGATAATAGATCTAATGGGTAACAGTAACGTACTGATTTTGTATGATTGACTATACTTTCTACTCTGACCAAAAAACTGGACATTTGGCTAGTTTGTGTGTGTGTGTGTATACATATACACACATATAATATTAATACGTATGTATATATAAAAACATATATATATATATATATATATATATATATATATATATAGTGAAATCCCAAATTGAGTCCCACCTGCGTAAAATTTCCATTATATAGTTTATTTCAATTTATAATTGATGATATAGAGTAAGACGTATGCTATGGAAGGTCGATTTCCGGCTTACTGTTTCGATTCCTAACTAAACACGTTTTCCCAACCTAGCTGCTAAGCTTCTTGAGAATTACACAAATGTCCCTAACCCCATAATCTTCATCATTG
>NC_069000.1:40672773-40673957 GCF_001194135.2 Octopus bimaculoides
ATATATATATATATATATATATAATACATATAATTTGTGTATGTAGGTGTTTCTATTGAAAAGCAGTAAATATTAAATATTATTGATTTATTCAGGGTGCCGAGCTGGTTGAATCGTTACCCCCACCGAACAAAAATGCTTACCGGCATTTTGTCCGACTTTACGTTTTCAGTTCAAATGCTTCCGAGGACGACTTCGTCTTTCATCGTTTCGAGGTCAATAAAATAAGTACCAATCGAGCACTTGGATCGCTATAATCAACTTACCCTTTACCCCCGAAATTGCCGGCCCTGTGCCAAAAATTTCAATCAAGACTATTGATTAATTTCTAGAGGACCCTGTAGATCAATAGGTAACTTCTGAAAAGGTTAAATCTTCCTCACAGTTACTAATGCTTATTTCTAGATTTTTTTTTTCTAATGCTCCACGCATTGAATATATTAACACCAATTTAACTATTCGCTTTCGTGCGGATGGTGTCTCTGAATTTTTACTACCTTATTCTATATTCCTACACCAACCAATGTACATGCAATATTGTACATTTACTTAGTGGGATTTTTTTTTTCTTCGTTAATAAACCGAAACTTGTTCAGAGTTATCTTCTGCATTTGCTGGAGAATAAATCACGCATATTTATTTCTCGTTATATTTTTAACAGTCCATTTATTCTACGAGTTTACTCTACATAAAACTATCGCGTGTCAATGTATGACGGACGCTTAACAGAAAAATCAAGGGCGGTAAATTGACTGAACCAGTGTGATGGTGATAAACAGCATGTCATGCAACAGTTAGTCAGTTACTTCCCTTTACATTCAGAGTTCAAATCACGGCGAATACTCATATTCACATTCCATATTTCCGAGATCGATAAAGTAAGTCTACTAAACAATTTAATCGATTTAGTCAACAGTTACCCCCGTCTGAGCCTATGATAGAACTCACACTATTTTTGATCCCCGATACATTTAAGATACATACGAACCCCCCAAAAATTAATAAACTACAAATGTGTTGTCGACGATGAACTTTTCAAATATTTTCATTCTTTGTTGTCTTGCTACAAAAAAAAAAACAAAAAAATACTTTACTTTCTTCTTGAATTTGCTCAGAATTTTATCATCCTTCTTAACCGAAAACAGGTTTCTCTCTAACGCACACACGTTAATATATATATATAC
>NC_069000.1:40674124-40675100 GCF_001194135.2 Octopus bimaculoides
ATATATATATATATATATATATATATATATATATATATATGACAGATTATATATAGAGAGATAAATATTGTTGTACTATCATATTTATAAAACATATATAAACATACATATACGCACATATATATATTGCTAAAAAAAACATATATATGACTATACATATATAGAGATATTACATGCATATACGCACATATATATTGATGGACGATGAAAAATAGATTTATAAACATACGTGTAGTTATATATACATATATATATATACATATATATATATACATATGTATACATATATTTATATACATGCTACACATACTCATGTTTAAAATGTGAAAAAGATCTTAAACGCACACGCATGCGAAATCCTTGATACAAACATACATACATATACACGTACGTATATACATACATTCGTACGTACACGCATAAATGCATGTGTGCATATATACATATATGAGTATATATAGAAATTATGTGTGTATTTGTACATGTATGTGCGACTATATATATATATATATATATATATATATACACACATATGAATATATACACACACACACACATATATATATATATACATATATATGAACATATACACACACACACACACACACACACACACACCACACACATACATATATATATGGGTGTGTGTGTGTATGTATGTATATACAGAGAGTGGTACACAGTTATGTGCACATAGATCAGAAATGTTAAAACAAGATGAAATAGGGAACAATGTCACTCATCAGCCAACCTTGCCACAAGAAAAAAAAAAAGAGAAATAAAAATTTAAAGAAAAAAAAAATTTAATAAACCAAAGGTGAGTATCGATGAGTGCGCTATTCCGTATTTCCCTTGGACATTACTATCTCATCGCGCGCATGCACAGGAACACACACACGTACATACATACATACATACATACATACATACATACATACATACATACATACATACATACATACATACATGCATATAT
>NC_069000.1:40675110-40675386 GCF_001194135.2 Octopus bimaculoides
TACAGATATGCCAGTATATATATACATATATATATTTTTTTTTTTTCTTTTTACCCGGAATAGGTTAACTGTGACCTTCAAGTTGCGGCTTACGAGCCATCATCAGTCAGTTTACTGACTATTTAGTAAGCCGAGACTCGAAATCATCGACAACCATTTTCTTGTGTGAAAATCATTGAATATGGTACTCTACTAAAATATCGAGTAATCATTTACATTAAAGTTTATATATATATATATATATATATATATATATATATATATATATATATATAT
>NC_069000.1:40675489-40677989 GCF_001194135.2 Octopus bimaculoides
TATATATATATATATATATATATATATATATATATATATATATACATATGCGTGTATGTATGCATGTATAAATATAATTATGCACCTTCTTATGTATCACCAGACACACACATACATATACATACACACATAAATATTAGTATATATATCTATATATATATATCTATATATATATATATATCAAAACAAAATAAAATGAAACAATTACTAATATGAATTATGAAACTGACTATTTTTGTAAGCAGTGAGTGATAATGACAATAATTATGATAATGATGCGAATAAGGATGATGATGGTGATGGTAATGATGATGATGATGAGGAGGAGGAGGAGGACGACGTTAATGAAGACGCTGATGATGTTGAAGAGAAGGAGGAGGAAGAGGAGGAGGAGAATGAGGATGATAAAATGATAATAAATATTTACATTCCAATTATCTTTGTCGTTGTACGTTCATTGGTTTTTTTTTTTTTGACTGAAACGATATTTGTTATATGTCTACACACGTAGATATATATATATATATATATATATATATATATATGTATACGACGGACTTCTTCGAATTTCCGTCTACTAAATCCACCCACAAGGAATTGGTCGGCCCGAGGCTACAGTAAAAGACACTTGCCCAAGGTACCACGCAGTGGGACTGAACCTGGAACCATGTGGTTGGGAAGCAAGCTTCTTACCACACAGCCACGCCTGAGCCTATGGTTGAGTATCAGACTTCTTAACACACAGCCATATTTCCGCCTATTATCAATACTTTATTTCAGTTTTTCTTTGCATTCGTTGTTAACCTAAATACAACACAATGCTTCATTCAAACTATACTAACTCTAAATATATTATGATACCGCATATAAAATTATATTTCTAAATGTGTTCTGCTTTTTTCAATTTATTTATATCTTTCGAAAAATTTAGCTCAAAGACTTTTAGCTTCCTTTATGTATTCAATTCAATATTTTTTGTTCCATTATAACATTAAGTATTTTTCGGAGATATTTAGCTAATACAGTTCAGCATTTATATTGCATTGTCCCTTTTTCAACTAATTCATATTAGTAACTAACATCAACGTGGCATCTGATGCTGTTTTGTATGGTTTTCGAGAACAAAACACCAATAATGAAGTGACCCACTTCCAGTAGGAAAAGTACATTGACAGAAATGAAGCATCCAGGCGCATTTTCGGATCTCCCTTTCCTGAGCAACACACCACCATCCAGCGATAAAATCACGACAATAAAATTGATAAAAGGGATACTTAACTGAAGAAAAAGATTTTGTCTTGTCTTCATTTAAATTCAAAATTAAAATTTAACATTTTTTTCCATTGGCGCAGACATGGTCGTGGGGCTGCTACCACATGGTTTCGTTCAGGCCTTGAGCAAGTGTCCTCTACTATAGCCCCTGGCCGATTAATGCCTTCTGGGTGAATCTGATGGACGGAAACAATATGGAAGCCCTTCGTACACATATCTGTGCGTGTCTGTGCTTGTCCCCATCACTACCACTTGAGAACCGGTGTTAGTTTGTTTACGTTCCCGTAACTGAGCTGTTCGGTAAGAGAGAGCTACAGAATAAGTAGCAGACATGAAGCAAAATGAAGCACTGAGGTCGATTCGTTCAGCAAAGAAGTAAAAGCCCTTCAAGACGGTGCTCCAGCATGGCCACAGTCAAATGTATTGAGACAAGTAAAAAGTAATAGACATGTTATGCAGAAGAACCCACGGGCGTCAGACATTCCATACACACATACAACACGTGCGCGCGCGCGCACAGATACAACCTCAAAATTCGTTTTCATATTTGATTAACAGGGGCCACCGTAACAGAGTTACCAATATGGACGTTTAGGTCGTCACTTTGATTGTGAGACATGAAACCTTAATTATATTCTGCTTGTTATTCCTTCAGATGCTTTTGAACCCCGTAGAATCATCCTACTTCAACTATTCAATAGCTTTCGACAAAATACTTTTGTGATATAATTTTCCTCCTCCATCAGTCTTACTGATTTACAGCATCACACTTTATGAAAAGCGATCCATCCGCATATTTTTTTACCCTTTCCTTCTTTCTTTTTTCTTGTCACACCCATAAACGTCATCTCACAACCTTTCTCTTCTCTTCGGAAATAAAAGAACAAAGCACAATGGATCAAAAGCCTAATTCACAATAAACCTTGATTATGTTTACGCAAAACAATATCATGATGTCCGTTACTATTTTCTTCTGCTCCATGTGGCGAGGATACTCTTTCCACAAGAGAAGAATCGTTGCAATTTCCTGCAGAGCACGAACTAAAGACGCCGTAAATGCTAGTTGAGTTGTTATGTGGTGTGTAAACGTTCAGGTACTGACCTAATGCAGATAACATGTCCTGTATATGTTCATTCAAATATAGTATTTCATGGCCTGTTTGAACGTCTAAGTCATCGATGTAAATTTGGGTAAATGATGCAGTTTAATCAGGTAATGGTCCAGCTG
>NC_069000.1:40680489-40683468 GCF_001194135.2 Octopus bimaculoides
TCCACCATCGATTTTCCCACCATCACATCCAGAGAGCCTAACTAGATCTTTGATCAAACTATCCATTCACATTTGAACACATGCGCAAGTTATCCCGGTACGTGTATCCTTCATTAGTTATTGTCCGAAAAATACTAAAACTCAGTTTCGTGCTTTTAACGATAAGACTGGGGACTTCGTATGTCGGCGGCACCCGCAAGATTTGCGTAGAATTAGGGCTCGAGCAAACAAGACAATATGGGATGGACGTACGAAAGTAAACGAATGTAATTTGAAACGATAGACGAAATACACCCACATACATACACAAACACACACGTATACTATTTAACACTAGGGAACTAATGAAACAATCTGTCGCTATAATCTCCACACTTGAGTGAATTTCTGGGACTATGACGACGTACTGTTTTTGCTTTAATACTTTGTCTTGTATACTCTTCCCTTTTTTTTTATTTTAGTAGCCTTGAAGCCGCCCTTCCAGCAGCATTTAGGTTAGCTCCTGCGGAGGGCACTTTTGAGGCCTTCGGGGATCCATTTTCCATGTTACTGTTTTTTTTTTGTTTGTTTGGGGTTTTTTTCCATTTTATTCTCACGATGAAACTTTGCGACACTTTTACGGGGTTATATGTGCTTCCAAACTCACCTTAGTAATTAATTCACTTCATATTTTCGGACTTGAACCTCCATTCGTACTAAGCAAGTGAAATATATGACTATCACAGCTATCATAATTTTTCCAACACTTCATCATTTCCGAGAAAATGTTAAAATGAGATCGAGATAAAAATGAATAGGATCCATTTCATCTCAATCTCATTGTATCTTCTATTAGAAATCTTTGGGGAGATATTGTAACCGGAACAGGAAGATTAGTTTTCCACCTAGACGTAAGTTTCATAAACTACAAAATATAAAAATCCACACTACCACATTTAAAATGTACCTGTTGTAACTCTTTATCTCGATTTGAATGGACGTGAAGGTATTTAGAAGGCCCAAACTTATTTCTGCAAATGTGCCAAGCACTGATGCTGATCAAAGCTTAATCAATAAGCGTAGGAGTGAGCCGAATGCATTAAAAATAGGGGTGTCAGTCGGGACCCATTTAACCGTCTCTTCAGAAATTGAACATCCTTACAATACTCCATGAGAGTTCATGGTATGAAATTCATTGTCATTGATCTGATTTGGTCGCCAATGCCATGTATTTAGTTTAAAATGCAGTAAAACCCTAACCCTAACCCTAACCCCAATTTAACGGCCCTTAAAAAAACAGACCCCTTTAGGACATTTCCTGGGATTAAGGGAGTTGCTAGTCTGAGTTCCGTTGTCCTTGCACCAACGGTCTAGGAGAAATTAACGACCATAAAAACGTAACGGACAGAGAAGCATCACTCAAATTTATTTAAAGATTTAATAGACTAAATTTTGATATGAAAACTAGTATCTGGTTCGGTAATATCATTGTAAATTGTCTGAAGAAATGATTAATAGAACTTTCATTTAATATTCTATGGCATTACGTAATCTTTGTATGTACAACCCATCATGTTGATTGATGTAAAAGAAAAATTCTTCTGATTAGTGATACGATCGTCGCTGATTAAAAAATCTAATACCGACATCTTTATTTCTTTGATTGCTTATATACATATAGGTACATTTTTATATACATACATACATACATACATACATACATACACGGGTGTGTATGATTTTGTATAGAATATATTAATCAAAGTAATTCCAACTTTGTCTGATTTATTTTCACGCTTTATTTACAATCTTATAATAATATAAGATAATATTATATGAGATGATAGAATATTAAATGTCCATTCTGATTGAACTAGTACTTTCATACATTAAACTATGCAATCTTCAGGTTCATGTAGTAGTCATGACAGTTATGCTTTACAATTTACAACTGTAATGAGATGGCTAAAACGTGTGCCTTAAATACATTTGTAAGGCTCCAGAATGTTAATTTTTGCAAACTGTATTCAGACCAATCAGTGTGTGATTTTAATAAATTATTTATGTCGATTAGTGTTTGGTTTAGGCGTAACGGTTTGTTGAACATGTCAAGGGACCTGTATTTTGACCCTGGCGAAAGCAGTAAATGTTGGGCTATTCTTAGAAATGTTGTGAGCAACATTTCCCTGCGATTTTTACATTTCAATTATCATCATCACCATTATCATCTTTATTATTGTTGCCGTTTTTTGTTGTTGTTGTTGGTGGTGGTGGTACGAGTAGCTGTTGTAATAAAACTTTACACCCCAAAATGGGATAATTTTTCCTAACTTTTCCCTTGCCTTAGCTAGTATTTCCTGCTATCATCATAATGAGTACCTTTAGTATTGTTGTTGTCAGTAGAAGTGGTCGTGACAGTAGAAATAGTACCTCAAAATATTAGTATTATTGTATATTTAGCTTGGGTTGGAATTTGTTAATAAAGTTCTTTTCTCTGATTTTCTTTCAATTTCACTTGGACAGTGTAGTTTGTAGAATGTAAATGTTATATTTTCCGACTGCATGTTGCTAGATGGTTACTCAAAGGTATCTGACGGACAACTGGGTCTCTAATCTTCTGTCGGTGCACGCGTGAACGTTCTGATAGTGTATTTCCAGTCTGACCTACATATCTTCAGAATTCGGATATTTGATGCTGTAAATTAAATTTCTGCTTTTGTAGTTCATATTTGCGTTTGTGAATATTTTCCCGGTTTTTGTGTTCATATATTGACCAGTATGAATGAATTGGCATGTGTCACATCGGCTATCATTGCATTTAAATCAAGTGAATGATTGGTCTTTGTTGCTAAGGTCAAACTTTGCCTTTGTTAATAATCTTTTACTAAGAACCATAACTCAATCTGTGATTATATCTTTTAATTCATTACTTTGAGCAATGATTGGTAGATTTGCTTTGGCAATGTTGAAGATATTCTGGTGACATGGTTTGTGCGTCAC
>NC_069000.1:40683885-40686181 GCF_001194135.2 Octopus bimaculoides
CAGAGTATTTAGAGATTCTGTCCAGATTATGAAACAATCATCAAGGTATCTCTTCCATGCCTTTTCGATAAAATTTTAAAATCCAGTGCTATAGTTTTCCCCTACTTCTTGATAGGGAGGGGACCAGTTGATTAGATCGGGACCAGTACGC
The DNA here is from genome assembly GCF_001194135.2 of Octopus bimaculoides. NCBI lineage: Eukaryota > Metazoa > Mollusca > Cephalopoda > Octopoda > Octopodidae > Octopus > Octopus bimaculoides. The sequence goes on from NC_069000.1 coordinate 40,684,037, forward strand.
AACTGGTACTTAATTTATCGACCCTGAAAGGATGAAAGGCAAAGCCGACCTCGGTGGAATTTGAACTCAGAACGTAAAGACACGAAATACCGCTAAGCATTTCGCCCAGCGTGCTAACGCTTCTGCCAGCTCGCCGCATTCAGTTGGCAAAAATTGAGGGAAGAATGTAATTCGGTGAGAGAAATTTGTGTTCGAATTGTGTTCTATTGGTTCGTAAGAAGCATTGTTTTAGAAATGTGCTCTTGATATTCATTTGCTTGTTTCAGTCATTTGACTGCGGCCAGGCTGGAGTACCGCCTTCAGTCGAGTAAATCGACCCCAGGACTTATTCTTCGTAAGCCTGGTGCTTATTCCATCAGAATCTTTTGCCGAACCGCTAAGTTACAGGGACGTAAACACTCCAAATAGTTTCATGCCGAAAATGAAGAAGCAAGCTCAGCCATATCTGATGATTGCTGAATTTGCCATTCCAATTTTGGCATGAAACTATTTGGCAATAAATTGTATGTCATCAGGCAGAAATATTACATGAATAATAAGAATATACCTACGCTATTACCTAATTTATGAGTACCTGCATATTTCTCATCCACCTTTTCATGACACCCTTTGTTTTTACAGTCAGATTACATGTTTTGGCCGACTAAACATGTGTTTTCCACAGACACGACAGCAATGTCCAATAGTCTACACTCTATTGAGTATCGATAATTTTGACTAAATCATTATTGTTGAACAAAGCACACTATATGTAATCAATGCCTGTCACAAAACTCAACCTGTTTCCAAATACATAATTTATGTACCAGAGGTCTATTTAATTTCAGTTTTGTTTAGTTTCTTTTGTTCTTTGTGTACCTTGTTGAGATCGATGGAGTTACAGATTATCAAAAACATTTTTCAAATGTGAAAATTCTCTAGTTTGAAGAGTGCTGTATTTATATATGCATGCATTTATGGATAAACGTATGTGTGTACGTATGTATGTATGTATGTATGTATGTATGCATGCAAATGTATATTATGCTTGCATATAAAAGTATGCATATACTTAGCATAAATATGCGTGTCCATGTACATTTATGCATGTTTAGGTACAGTGCGAAATCTAAAACCAATTCCCAGCGTTTCTTTATAAATTATCTGAATCTGCATAGATCGAACATTAGCCATGACAAAATGCAATTGGATCTTATCCAATATTCTACAGGCATTGGAGTGAAACTGGTAATGCCGAGACCAGATGTGCAATTATAATAAGACGATCAAAATCTTTTGCCATACCAAAAGAAATTTTAAGTGAACGGACTGACAGGTATAGGCTTTACAGACAGACATGTGATAACAATGAGTATATTTATTTCTGTATTGCCCACAAGGGGCTAAACATACAGGGGACAAACAAGGACAGACAAAGGGATTAAGTCAATTACATCGACCCCAGTGCGTAACTGATATTTAATCGACCTCGAAAGGATGAAAGTCAAAGTCGACCTCGACGGAGTTTGAACTCAGAACGTAACGGCAGACGAAATACCGCTAAGCATTTCGTCCAGCGTGCTAACCCTTCTTATTTCTTTACTGCCCACAAGGAGCTACACACAGAGGGGACAAACAAAGACAGACAAAGGGATTAAATTAATTACATCGACCCCAGTGCGTAACTGGTACTTATTTAATCGACCTAAGCATTTCGTCCGGCGCGCTAACGTTTCTGCCAGCTCACCGACTTAATAACGATGAGTATACTGGATAAAAATCAAACAACTATGAAAGAAGCGAGCAAGAGCTTAGTACCTAAACAGGTTTTAAATATATGGTCATGGTAGGCAGACACAGATATCGGTGTGGGATTCAGAACAATCCACGGGGTTTCGAGTTCAGTCCCACTACGCGGCATTTTGGACAAGTGTCTTCTACAGCCCCGGGTTGCCTAGTAGCATGTGAGTGAATTGGTAGACGTAACTGCTGGAAAACCCATCGTGTATGCATATATAGTGAGGAGGGGTTAGACTTCTTTTGGTGTTTTGTCTTGTACTTGTCTCTCGTTATGTGTTTATGTATTTTTCACTCGTTGGTAATGTCCTGTACTTGATGTATTTACTATATGTGTGTGTGTGTGTGTGTGTGTGTGTGTGTGTGTGT
>NC_069000.1:40686599-40688044 GCF_001194135.2 Octopus bimaculoides
CCGTAAATAGACTACACCCAGCAGCACAGAAAGGAAAAAACTATGTAGGTTAGGTGTGACGAAGAAGTCGAACCATTTCTCCTGCGAAACAATACTGATGTAAGAAGGTCGAACCTTACGTTATAACAAACACTAACCAAAACCTGCAATATAAGCCCTTTAACATATTAATATTTTTTTTAATGTTCTAAAATGTTATTTACCTCATTTATAAATTAATTCAGTTCTTCGATCTTTCTGGGCAAATATATCTATCATATTTTCAGTACTATTCAAGAAGAGTGGTCCCAGTGCGCGCACTCGCGCATCCACGCTAGCGAGTCGTGACTAGTCGATCCTACGACTACCTAGCGCGAGTGCGCGTCATGTGCAAAACCTGTATGAGGTTTTTTTTCTAAACAAAGTAAATAATTTTTTTACACAAAGTAAATAATTTTTTTAAACAAAGTAAATAAATTATACACTACCTGTTTTTGGTAAAGAGTCCATTAAAAAGTCGGTCTTTCAAAATCTACTGTTGTTCAATGGTATCAGTACATGAGGGACATTACAAGTAATTATCTTTTGCGTAACTCCTACCAAATTGGTGGATTTGGGCACATCGTAGAAATAGATGAATCTATGATGAGCAAGCGCAAATACAACGGAGGATGGAATAGAGCATGATTGTGAAAGAACTAAATTTAGGATATGGGCACAACAATGAATAAAGATCGCACATTCATATTTCTTTCTTACTTTTGCCTGTAACCCATTTAATTGTCCTGCCATTGTAGCGGCACCATCATATGTCTGTGCAATCAATTTGTTTCCACATTCCCACGTCTCAATGCATTTAAAAACATGTTCAGATAAAGCATTTGCAGATCGATCTGCACTAACATCACTAAAACCGATAAATTGTTTTTTCGTCACACAGTCTTCTGTAACATAACGTAAAACTGTTGACGGTTGTGAATATGCTGAGACATCAGATGTCTCATCACAAGAATAGAAACAAACTTAGCTTGCTCAATTTCCTTTTGCATCTCATTCAACATAATTATGAATTGCATCGATCAAGTCATTTTGAATTCTGTTTGACAGACCGCTGAAGATAGAAGCTATATCTAGATGACTTTCCATTTTTTTTTGTCATATTTACTGATAAAATATACGAATTCTTTATAATTTCCACGATTATTAGAGCCTTCGGATTCAAAATGACCCCGAAACGATCATTCCTAGAGGCTTAAAAAAATAACATCGATCAATCGTTGCAGAATGGATCTGTTTCGTCTAACTTTCTCATCATGATGTTGTATGCTTTGATTTTTACATGCATCTAATTGTAAGTCTATGCGAACATTCCCGAATATTTTAAGATCTATCAAAGATGTTATATGCCTTTGAGAACGCTCATGCTTTAGCATAGCCATATGTAAATTATTTAAATCACCATAGCC
>NC_069000.1:40689178-40698461 GCF_001194135.2 Octopus bimaculoides
CGGGGAGATTCAGCGTGACACAGGGTGTGTCAAGGCTGGCCCTTTGAAATGCAGGCACAACAGAAACAGGAAGTAAGAGTGAGAGAAAGTTGTGGTGGAAGAGTACAGCAGGGTTCTCCACCACCCTCTGCCGGAGCCTCATGGAGCTTTAGGTGTTTTCACTTAATAAACACTCGTAATGGCCGGTCTAGGAATCGAAACCGCGATCCTACGACCGCAAGTCTGCTGCCTTAACTATTTGGGCCATTGCGCCTCCGCAAGATAATGAATGCATCACTAATGATTGAAGGTGACATTATTAGAGAAGGTGAAGGTGGTCGATAAATTAAGTACCAGTTGCGTACTGGAATCGAGCTAATCGACTGGCCCCCACCCCAAAAATTTCGGGCCTTGTACTTAGAATAGAAAAGATTATTAGAGAAGGTGGCATAATAGAAAACATGTCATTGAAGTAAGACTTAAAGTGAAACCTTATGACGTCAGTTGTCCACTCAACCTAAGACGCTTGTTTCCCGCTGAAGTGGCTTGCACAATGGCATCCAGTAAACTTCGGGGTCACTCATTGATTTAAAATAGGTCTGTTGTTTCAAACTGTCTTCACTTTCTTAAAAGCTACACAGGATGATACAGGTATTAGTGACAATGTGAGGAAAGATAGTCACCAACATTGTGTACGTTGAAGTCTTCCCTTCTGAAAACTTAATTCGTTATTACAATATCATCTGGATACTTAGATCAGATATATGTGGTTAAAAAACCTCGCTTTGCAAGCAAGCATGTGGTTCCAGGTTCAGTCCCACTGCGCGGCACTTTGGTTGATTATCTTCCTCTATAGCTCCAGCCCCGCGAATGTTTTGTGAAGTAATTTAGTAAACAGAGACTGGAAGAAGCCTGTCATATGTACGTGTGTGTGTGTGTGTTTATCCCACTACTACCGCTTAACAACCGGTGTGGGTTTGTTCATGTTCCCGTAAGTTAGCAGTGCGACTAAAGTAGTCGATAGAATATGTACGAGACTTAAAAATAAGTACAGTTTTTCTACTAAACCCTTCGATGTGATGATCCAGCACGGCCGCAGTCCAATAACTGGAACAAGTTTTGAGACCCTCTTTTTTATCTTTTAAAGAGTTAAGTGCAATTTTATAGTTACATGAATTCACGTAATGTTGTAACATTTGTTTAAAGCTTGGTTTATATTGAACAATGAACGTGTATTAAAGTGGATAAGTTAAAGTAGCTTATATTGTATAATTCTTGTTATTATTGACTATGAAAACCAAAACAATGTTTCGTTGCATTCTCAAAGTCGAGTGAAAATGTTTTTGTGCTCTTGGCTTTTCAATGATAGCCATTTTCTCAACAGAGCTGGTCACAATTGTAACTGAAGGGAGGTAATTCCATATATATATATATGTTAATGTTAAATATGTCAATGTTTGGTTTATGCTGTTACCTAAAGAAATATATTTATGTCAATCTATAGATTGATTTTAACTGATTTGGGAAAGAAATGTTTATTCTGTAGTTTTTCATTGCCATAAGCTTTTACATAAATGTTTCAAGGGAGATAATTATTCTATTAAAGTGATTTTTTTTTTCTTCTTTCATTGCTCTATTTTTTTAATATTTCCTTTCTAGTATCTATTATTTCTAAGACTTTTAAATATTTGCCAAATGATAGATGAAATGTCATTCATCTCCAATTTAGACTTTTCTAAACATCGATACAGATAATTTGTTTCAGTAACACTTTCAACAAAATGTCTGAGTTTTAAGTTGTCTCCCCTACATGAACTGCATTTATCAAATTTTCATATACGTATGTGCATGTGTACATGTGTGTGTGTGTAAAGATAGCTAGACAGCCAGACAAATAGATAAATGTACATAAACATACATGCAAAAGCACACACACATATTCATATATGAATATAAACATACACATGCGCGCAAACACACGTATATATGTTTGTAGCACTATGGTATATGTTTGTAGTACTATGGTTTTCAATAAACGTTCTCGGGGGAGGGGGCAGTGAACTAGGAGAGGAGGAGGGGTTCTTTGAGACTAATGCTAAGTATGTGCATGTGTGTGTACAATTACACCCTTAGCCAACTGATGTCTCCATTAAATGTGTCTGGGGCCCTTTTGAAAGAACTGTGTGTGTGTGTGTACCTTTAACTGCTATTGGTCAAACCAAGGTCAAGCTCAGTTGTGTTGAAAGAAGGAACTTGGCTTAGAGACAATAACATTTTCTATCAATCTCTTTATACATTCATACTTAAAACACAAACACACATACACTCTCAGATACATACATACATACAATCCTGACAATAACTGGGAACTTCCACAGAAACAGTGATGTTGACAGGTGCTACTTAAGAAGAAATGAAGGTGGTAGAGGCCTGAGGCCTTCAAATGCTGTATGGTATCACTCAGCACTCAGCAAACAAACAAAAAAGACTATGCATGGATATATTGCCCGGAAGCTTGAAGAAAACAGTAGAATTGACATGAGGTGCAGCCTCCTTGGACACAAGACCACTACATCACACCACATTTTGAAGGCTATGCATTTGCAATCCAGGAACAGGACATTGCCACAAAGTACCTGGTGAACAAGAGAGACAGTGACGCTCTCGTAATCCCAAGGTGCAACTGTGGAAAACATCACGCATGTGATTAGCAGCTGTCCTAAAATGTCGTCACGGTACTACCTCTCTATGTTGTTACTAAAACAATTTTCAATACCATGCCAGCCTTCAGCAAACCGTCTTTTTAGGGATAATATAGGACATTACGTACAATAGGCATGTGATTTAGGTAGGGGGATACTTTGGCTGCTATTTTTTGCATGTCGAGCGACCAGGTAGAGGCTCTTTCATTGGTTCAATTGTGTGATGAGATTTTTTTTATACATATATATATGTATATATATCATCGGCAGAAGTTAGAGAGTAAGTCAAAAACTGAGAGTTTCGTGTATTGGCACTTATCAAACATGAACTTGGTCATTGTCACTCTGTAACTTCTGCCTATTATTAATATGTGTTGTGCATATGTATAGATAAATAGTTAGGTAGATAGATAGATAGATAGATAGATAAACAGATGGACATATTCTCATATATGTTGCTATAAAAACATCTCTGGTTCTGAAAGAAGGGTTTTGTTAGGGAAGATTTTCAGTTTCAATTTTTCTGTTGTCGAAGACTCATCGTTTTGTCAATGGACCTGGAAGTTGTCATTTGCAAACAGCAGCAGTAATTTTCTTCAGCTGAACACACGTCATTGAGTGGTTAAAATATGACAACTTTAACACGAAATAACTTCTAAAATACAAAACTTTATCAAAAATGCAAATAGTAAACCCTATTCTACATAACACATTCTACCAGTATCCGAAGTTTCAAAGTGTTTAGTTAAAAAAATTAATTAAAAAATCTGCTCATCAAATTGAATAGATCCAATTTTGGTATATCACTGCTGTCACTTCCAGTCTTTTAGGAACAATTTACTTTCCCTTTTTTACGACAGTAAACTGCATGTTAACCTCAGTCAGTACCATTGATCTCAGTATGTTTTGTTCTTTAGTTGGCTTCGACATGATTTGAACTCAGAATGTAAGCAAATATTGGTTTCAACGACGAGGGCTCCAGTTGATCCGATCAACGGAACAGCTCACTTGTGAAATTAGCATGCAAATAGCTAAGTACTCCACAAACATGCTTACCCTTCATGTAGTTCTCAGGGAGATTCAGTGTGAAACAGAATGTGATAAGGCTGGCCCTTTGAATAACAGGTACAACTCATTCTTGCCACTTGAGTGGAATGGAGCAACGAGCCGCCATACATTGCTCAAGGACACAACATACCACCTGGAATTGAACTCACACGGGAAAGACTTCTACCCGTCACCCCACTATTTTCTCCCAAATTTGTTTCTTTTTTAAATTTTTTTTTTGCCAACCCCTACCCCCGAGTTTCTGGAAAATTGCCAAAAATCGGCATTGTTAAATTTCCACCTCCTCTTTCCCTCCCGCCCCACATTCTTCAATTTTGACTTTTTCCCCAATACTAACTCTAACCCTAAAATCCAAACCCTAACACCCTAACCCTAACAGTAACTACAAAAATGTTTTGAAATTTTTGTCCGAAACATGTCTGTATTTTTCCACATATTTAGAAAAAAAAATTTTTTTTTTTTAATTTTACAAAAATTTTGGGAAATTTGTTTTAAGAATCATAATCTCCGTATTTTTCGGCATATTTTGAAAAAAAAAAAAATTCTGAAAAAAGTAAAAAAAAATGAAGGAAATGTTGGAGGGTGGGATTTAAAAATGTCGATTTTTGCCAATTTTTTTGCAGATTCGTATTCCCCGTAGCCGAAAGGGAGAGGGGGTCGTAAAAACAAAATTTTTTTAAAGGGTGAGGTTTTTTTTAGGGGGACGGGCGAAAGTCTTACCCTCACACGACCTTAACGTGCAAGTAGCTAAGTACTCCACACACATGCATACCCTTCACGTAGTTCTCAGGGAGATTCAGCATGACACAGAACATTCTAACCGCTAACACAATTACAGTAGATTTCAAATCGTAATTTCCGAAATAGTAGCCCGATGCTTTATTCATTCTCTCATAAAAAGATTAAGTGTAAACTTCTATGTGCTGCCACATTCCAGAAGCCAACCAGGGTGAATATAACATTGCAAATATCTATGATAATAAAATGTTCCGGAAGATGTAGTGACGCAATATTTCAAGTATACCTACACAAATGTGCCATCCCTCTCGATTTTGTTTCCTGATAATTTCCAGAAAAATGGGTATTTTTTAATGATATTTTCAACAAATACCTTTCAGATGGTATGGATTACGATTACACAAAAATTTAATGTAAAAACAAAAATACTAGAGGGCGTACACGCATACATACAGACACACATCACTTATATATCTACAAAATGAAACTTGAAATTTTGAAAACATGCGATGCGGGGTCAGTATCCACGTTGTACACCTTTTTTTTTTTCTTTTTTCTTTAAAGGCATGGCTGTGTGGTGAAAAGTTTGCTTCCCATCCACATCGTTCCGGGTTCAGTCCCACTGCGTGGCACCTTGGGCTACACCAAAGCATTGCGAGTGTATTTGGTAGACGATAACTCAAAAAGCCCGTCGCGTGTGTGTGTGTGTCTCACCACCGCTTGACAACCGGTGTTGGTTTGTTTATGTCCCTGTAACTTAACGCCAAAAAAAGTACTGAGATCGATTCGTTCGACTAAAATCTTTTCCAGGCAGTGCCCTAACATGGGGGCAGTCTAATGACTGAAACAAGATTAAGAAAAGATATAACCGGGATCTACATCATCCGGAAAGGTATTCGAAGAAAATTGCATTTTTTTTTTCTTTTCTTTTTTCTCACAAGTTGTGAAGAAACAAAGCCGGGATGGGGGACTCACTTGTGTAGAAATGCGAGTATAAATAGGTTTAACAAGAGCAACATCAAGGACCCGGGTCTAAGTTCACAGCAAGTTTATTAATGAAGAAATTGAAGGACCGATCGGATATGACCTTTGTGAAAAGCGGTGACTTCCGGTGGGTCACTGTTGTAAAGTTAATTGTAAATTATTGTAGGCGATGTTAAACCGGTGTAGCTTTGTTAAGTTGTCAGTTGAAAACATATACACCCATAGATATTGGCAACAACAACGAAGCGAGTTGGAAATCCGGAACTTGCGACTTTTACCAATGTCATAGATATAATTTAAAACCAGTTACCATGGATGAAGACCGCATGTACCAGGTACTAAATGATGTCTTCAAACATAAACAATTTAAGTCTGACCTACAGAGGAAAGCTATTGAGACTATCATTAAAGGTATATATTATTATCTCTGACTTGTTTTTCAATACGAAAAAATAACGAACAAAAACAAAACATTCATGTCTGCTGCACACACACTATCTATCTATCTATCTCCATCTCTCTACTACCTCTGTCTATTTAACTATATCTCTTTCTTTCTCTCTTAACTCCCTAGGTCTTGTTAAGTTTTGATTTCAAAACCTGAAAGAGGCATGAAGTGTTTATTGCTTGAACGATCAAAAAATGTGTTCTCCATATGAAAAGAGAAAAAAAAAGAAGCTTGTTTTAGTAATTTAATTGACCAAAAGAGATATTAAAACGGAGATAGAGTTTCTTTTATGATTGTATATTATTTTAAAACAATTCTTGCTAATAATATTTATCAGAAATATTAAAACTTTACAGTTAACGACCTGTACTTCAAGCAAGAGTTGGTTCACCTTTTGCGTTTTGTATTGAAAACTTATGAACTTATTCAGTTAGTTTATTATATTGTGATATATTTAAATACTCCCACGGCCTTTTAATGTGTCTCTCTTTTTAAAAAAATCCCTCTTATGTTTTGCCTCTGAGGTGGATACAACAAGCATTCTTATTTTATTTAAATCTCGACGTTGGATGTTTGTATTCGCCATTCATCATCGCGGAAGTCAAAATAGATACCAGTGATGCACTACTAGCATGATAGCTCTATCCTCCTCCAGAAAATCTGCTTGTACTTGTAAAATGATAGAGTGCTAGTTTAATAATTATTATTTTCCTCTCTGTACGTTCAGATTTCACGGGGTCGATTCATCCTTAGCTGTAATTTGTGGGTAACGATATTTATTTCAGCTAGCTCAGGTCTTTTACGTTTTGAGTTCAAACCCTGCTGAGGTCAGTTTTACCTGTCATCCCTCCGAGGTCGATAAAATTAAGTAGCAGTCACCTACAGGGATCGATAAAATCTTCTAACTCCCTCCCTATACATTTCTGGCTTATATTTTATAAGATCGACAATATAACAGTGTCTCTTATAGTTTCAAGTTTCAGAAAGCGAGCTGTTCTCATGTAGCAGGGTGGGGAACAGTAACAGCACGTTGGTGCGTGGCTTAGGTGTCTAAATATTAAGATAATTGCTTAGTTATAAGGAGGGGGGTTTATTTTTGTTCTGTGAGAAAAGAATGTTCGTGTATATACATGATCACGAATCCACTAAAAATAATTTCAGCTTGTTTGTCTATGTGTGTGTGTGTACACACGTCACTGCGGCTTGTAACTCGAGTTGCATGGTAAACTTTCAGTTTCAATAAACCATACCCTGCGTATATTGAGCACTCTCCCATTCGTTCGGCACAATTCAACGTTTCTGAAACGCACACACACACGAGTGGTTTCCTAGAACAAACAAGCTAATTATAACTCTATACATTATTATAAATATATATATTATTTTTAATCGGTAGAAGTTACAAAATGACTTGAGGGGCGAAAGTTTGGTAAATGCTATGGACGAAACTCTACACCATTGGGTTTACTTCTGCCGATTAGAATAACACACACACACACAGTTTTTCCATATATTCTCCTGTGATGCATCTGGACACATCATTAGTGAGTTTCCTGCATCCATTAAGTGTTTTGGGGTCTTTCAATATAACACGGTCGCCTAGAGTACTCACCCGGTGTTTATTATATGTAATCGTTTACTTGTTTCAGTCATTTGACTGCGGCTACGCTGGAGCACCGCCTTCAGTCGAACAAATGGGCCCCAGGACTTACTCTCTGTATGCTTAGTACTTATTCTATCGCACTCCTTCGCCGAACCGCCAAAGTACGGGGACATAAACACACCAACATCGGTTGTCAAGCGATGGTGGTGGAGGCAAACATAAATACACAAACAAACAAATATATATATATATATATATATACGACGGGCTTCTTTCAGTTTCCGTCTACCAAATCCACTTACAAGGCTTTGGTTGGCCTGAGGTGCCACACACACACACACACATATATGTATATGTGTGTGTGTGTGTGTGTACTAGATATATAATCGCGCAATCAACTATTTCCTCCTCAAATACGTGTAAAATATTCAACTTAGTTTTTCCAAGAATATAATATTAAAGATAATATAATATAGTATGTAGATTGAAAAATTCCTTGGATTTATATCGAGGAAAAAGAAAACGAAAAATAGCGTCAAAAAGGAAAAGAAGAAATGAAACATAACTTTCATCATCGTTTTATATATATATATATATATATATATATATATATATATATATATATATATACATATATATATATATATACATCTTTATTTGTTTCATTCATTAGACAGTGGCCATGCAGGAGCACCGCCTTGAATTTTTAGTCGAATGAATCGAACTTTGTACTTCTCTTTTTAAGTCTGATATCGATTTCTTTTGCCGAACCGCTAAGTTACGGGGACGCAAAGACACCAACACCGGTTGTTAAGCGATGGTGAAGAAGCATATATAGACACTCACACTTGTCTACCAGATCCACTCACAAGGCTTTGGTCGGCCCGAGGCTACAGTAAGGACACTTGCCTCAGATGCCGCACAGTGGGACTGAACCCGCAAACCATGTGTTGGGAAGCAAGCTTCTCACAACACAGTCACATCTGTGCCTATATATATATTATTTTTTTTTATTTGCTGGGAACATCGTCTTGAAGGGTATTTAATCGAACAAATCGACCCCAGGGCTTATTCTTTGTAAGCCTAGTACTTATTCTATCGGTCAGTTTTGCAGAACCGCTATGTTACGGGGACGTAAACACACCAACATCGGTTGTCAAGCGATGGTGGGGAGAACAAACACAGACACACAAATATATGCATATATATATAAATATATATAAATATATATATATATATATACACGACGGGCTTCTTTCAGTTTCCATCTACCAAATCCACTCACAAGGCTTGCCCGTGGTGCCACGCACTGGAGGTCTTGTTTCAGTTCCCGTCTACCAATTCCACTCTCAAAGTTTATATGTATTTGTGTTTGTGTGTGTGTATATTGTTCTTGAAAAACACTAGCACAAAATTGTCCAGGAAACTATTTATCTGGTAAGTTTTTTATTCAATTTTGAATTGAATTTGGGAACGTAGAGAGAGACGTGATTAAAACAAGTCAATGACCAGCTCTGATCTAACAGACATATATTCAAAGGTGTGCCAGCCGTGATCATTCCATCGGATTTTTTTTTTCTATAGATAATCTAGGATACCTCTAATCTAATTTTTGTCTTTCTAATACGTTAGAGTGTGATTGAAGAGAGATTTACCTTTTATTTCTAGCAGGTCGACTCTATTTTTTTTTTTTTTCCGTTGTTGAAAAGTTTCGCTTTTTTTTTTTAACTCCGTGGTTTCCCAAGATCCTACTGCGTGGCA
>NC_069000.1:40698717-40701429 GCF_001194135.2 Octopus bimaculoides
GGGGGTCGTTTCTGTTATTGTTGGGTAGTTGATTTGATTTGTTCAAAGTTTTTTTTATGTATCCGCTCAGTTGCAAGGTTTCAGACTAAGAGTTCGGTCTAAGGTCAAGCCTCGGAATCCCCAGAAAGGCTTTTGGGCACAGCACTTCTTCCTTCAAATGTGATGTAAAAAAAAAGACATCAGGACTCGTGTTACCTCGCATTTCAAAATGAAACGATATGAATGTAAAACAAAACACATCTGAGACACACACACACACACACACACACACGCGTGTGTATCTGTGCGTGTGTGTCCAAGTTTAAAGTTTTGGCGGGGGTTTTGTTTTGTTTTTCTCTTTTATTACATACAAGAGAGTAACAACAAAAATGCATGGTAAAAATATGTGAAATAAATATTTATGTTTCCCTATGATGTATGAATAATGCGTATGTGTGTGTGTGTTATGTATAAACGTATGTTTCTTTATTCATTTTATTTCATTCTCCATTCTGAAATGCGAGTAATGAGGAAGACGCAACAAAACGCCAATATTGCTGCGGTTCTTCAATCACCCTCATAAATATTTAGTCGTGTGCTCTCTTATTTACGTTAAGTAGCCGCTGCCATATGTTCACCGTTTGGTATATTGAGGCCTAAATACTGTCCACCCCAGCTAACTTTTATTGTACACCTAAGTGGATTCTTAATATATGCTGAAGTAGAATACTGCTCCTCGGTGTAACATGTGCAGAATTCCATATCTCAGTATTCCCATGTTGGAGGTATTTTGAAGTGAAATTACCGTATGGATGTAGTATCAGGCTATCTGCTACAGGGGTTTCGTGGATTCTTTTTTTTTTTTTTTTTGTGTGGTGATGGTAGGGGCGGTTGTTTCTTAGTTTTTCATTAATTTTAGTCATTGAATTGCGGTTTTGTGGGCCACTGCCTATATATATATATATGTGTGTGTGTGTGTGTGTGTATAGAAACAAGCACTCCAGCATGGCCACTTCTCTCAAGCTGAAACTAGTAAAAATATGTATGTATACACACACAAACTGGAACTTAATTTGTCTGTCGAACCTCTAACTTATAGGTCATAAAGAGATGCAGTTTTAGACCATTTTAAACAAATACAAACACACACACATATCTATCAAGCTGATGGTGAGCTCTATTGTTGTATGTTCTATTTCAAGAATGACGAAAGCTATGATAACAGAACCTCTACTCTTTGTAAAAAAAATTATCAGCTTTCGGGAAGGTTACATTGGCCTAGAGTGGAGGTAGTGGTATATTCACGTGAAGTTGTAAGGGAGGGAGGGATGGTTTTACTCATCTGAAGTTGGGAGGGTGAAGTTACACTTAAAGCTGAGCCCAGCTTGATCTATACTGGGAATGTTGAGCGATAAAACTAAATGCTATATTTATGTAGCTTATTGCTATTTATCTTGCTCAGTTTACATTAGGTGTGGTGGTGATAATAGGGGATAATAAGATTTTTCTCATTGAGACAAAGTTGTGAATTTTTGTCGCCTCCCTGGCACTTGTGCCAGTGGCACGTGAAAAGGCATTCTAGCGAGATCATTGCCAGTGCCGATGGACTGGCTCCTGTGCAGGTGGCACGTAAAACACACCATTTCGAGCATGGCTATCGCCAGTACCGCTTCACTGGCCCTCGTGCAGGTGGCACGTAAAAGCACCCACTACACTCTCGGAATGGTTGGCGTTAGGAAGGGTATCCAACTGTAGAAATTCTGCCAAATCAGATTGGAGCCTGGTGTAGCCATCTCGTTTCACCAGTCCTCAGTCAAATCATCCAACCCATGCTAGCATGGAAAGCAGACGTTAAACGACGACGACGATGATGATGATGATTTACTTTATCAATGACAGAGCGATGGGATGTTAGGGACAGACAGTGCCTCTAGTAGGAGTCCAATCAGTCTGTTTTCAGAACAGTTCATCTGGCTCTAGTCCTTACCTTTTCCTCCATGAGTTATGTGCATCCAGCAGTATTGGAAGTTCAGCTAAACTGGATTACGAGAAGCCAGCAAGTTTTAAAACCTTTTTAAAATTCATTAAGATTTTGTCATCCCGTGAAAGGAACCCAACCATCTGTGGTTGAATTTCAATGGACAGAGTAATGATATCTGTTTCTTTATTGCTCATAGGGGGCTACACATAGAGAGGACAAACAAAGGGATTAAGTCGATTACATCGACCCCAGTGCATAACCGGTACTTATTTAATCGACCCCAAAAGGATGAAAGGCAAAGTCAACCTCAACGGAATTTGAACTCAGAACATAATGGCAGACGAAATACCGTTAAGCATTTCGCCCGGAAGTGCTAACGTTTCTGCCAGCTCGCTGCAGAATGATGATGGGATGCTTGCCTCAGGCAGAGAGACACATAGACTGCTCTAGACATCCCATTGTACCCCTGATACATTGCCACATCATATATATATATATATATATATATATATATATAGATAGATAGATAGATAGATAGATATACATACATACATACATAGGTGCAGGAGTGGCTGTGTGGTCAGTAGCTTGCTTACTACATGGTTCTGGGTTCAGTCACACTGCGTGGCACCTTCGGCAAGCGTCTTCTACTATAGCCTTGAGCTGACCAAAACCTTGTGGAAAAAAGAAAAAAAGAAAACAAGAAGTTCATTGTGTGTATATATATATATATATATATATATATATATATG
>NC_069000.1:40701714-40705733 GCF_001194135.2 Octopus bimaculoides
AAGGCAACTCGAGTTTCAGGGCTATTTCCCTTCGTCATGGCCGGTATGACAGTCTTTATATATATATATACACACACACATACACATATATATACATATGTACATGTGCATGTGTTTGTTTCTGTCCCCCCACCATCACTTGACAACCGATGTTGGTGTATTCACCTCTGGGTAACTTACCATTTTAGCAAAAGAGACCTATAGAATAAGTCCTGGAGTCAATTTGTTCGACTAAAGGCAGTGCTTCACAGTCAAATGACTGAAACAAATAAAAGAATATATATATATATATATATATATATATATATGTCTGTGTGTGTGTGTATACACACACATGTATATAATGTATAGATAAACACATGCACACATACACCTGTACATAGATTTCATTTACAAACACAAAGCTTCAGATTTTAAAGGAATGTAACAAGGACACCATGTGATGTCCCTAGGTTGCAGACACAAGATTGACCTTGGAACTTACAGTATAAAGAACATTATACTTACAGTATAAAGAACATTGAATAGTTTTGTCTGTATTTAGTGACATGTGATGCCTGATGTTTAGTTATTAGTACTCTAATTAACATATGATTATAACTGGTGCAAAAACATCCTTATGTTGCAATCCTTGCTCTACACATGTTACATTGAAGTAGCTTCTCATAATGTCCTGCTATGTAAGTCTAAGTATTTCTTTAAGGAGAAATGTAAATAATGATTGTGATGATTTGTTTTCCCCCAAGGATATTAGGGGCACAAATAAAGGGAAATCATACCAGAAAGTAGTTCGTGATTCTAGGTCTTCAAGAACTTAGCTATTATTTATGATATTTTATTTAGCTATTAATCATGGAATGGTTTTTATTCAACCATGTCTCCTAACGAGACAACTGCAAGAGAAGTACATAGCTCAGAATAAGCCCTTATACATAAAATTCATTGAACTGAGAAAAGCCTTTGAGTGAATCATTCACTTTGTGATCTGGTAGTCATCCACTAAGAGTGGATGAATGGCTTGTGAGGGCCGTACAAAGCATGTAGAAAAGTCCAATCAAGAGTAAGTTCAGTGATGGATTTAGTGTGTAGGTCAGGATTCATCAGAGCTTAATTTTCAGTTACTTCTTGTTCCTTATGGGTATTCCAAGCTATAACAGGAATTTACAATCAGCTTCCATTGGGAACTCCTGGTTGCTCACTGCTTTGCTCATCTAGCTGAATCTGTAGAAGAATGGAAGCAAGACTTGGAATTGAAAGGCCTTAAAAAAAAAGTAAAAAAACAAAAGGAAGACAGGGCCCTTACAGTACCAAAGAAATGGCCATGATCTGCCTGAAGAAAAGGAATCAGAAATTTCATATGATGTTCTCAGTATAAACAATGGACATACAAGAGGTGTAGTGGGATCATAGGTGGGCTAACAGAAGGTAGATTCTATATGCAGCAGGTGCACTAAGGCAATAAGCATGAAAAACACTCAGAAAATAGATTTTCTCAAATGCCTGGTTGGCACTAGAAATAGTTGATTGTTACAAAGAATAAGTCCTGGGTTGATTGCTTCGACTAAAGGCAGTGGCCACAGATCCAGCATGGCCACAGTTAAATAACTGAAACAAACAAAAGAATATGTGCATGACATAGTAATTTGATATCAAGAATAACTGCGTATGACCTTGCAGGTGGGGCACAGAATTTTCTTCAGGTCGAGCTGCCCACCCCACTCAAAAAATCCCTGAATAAGGGTTGTTTGAGGATGTTGAATGTAACACCCACATTTCCAAAAGTCAATTATCCAAATCCCAAAAAATTCCTCTCAGGTCGATAAGCTTTGATCTTGAGCAACTAAGTTGAAACTTTTATTCTCTGCCTTTAGCCCTGAGCTTCATAGCCACTGATTGGTGTGTTTCTGGTCAACATCAGTTTGTTTGCTACAGGCCACATATTTGCCTTGCAGAAGTTTCTGCTACCACCTACTAGCCAATTGCTCACATGCTTTTTTTCTTTGCCATTGATTTTATTTTCTTTGCAACAACAGTTGCCACATTTCCTTCTGGCTGTTCATCCTAGGTAACATTTCTTGAAATCAGTAGCAAATTTTTTGGTTCCCCTTCAAGATAGAATGAAGCTTCTTACACTTTGCATAATTTTCAATGAATTTTAGTAACCAAGCGTTAGTTATTTCAAGATGTTTGGTCAGTCCAGTTGTGATGATGATGATGATGATGATGATTATTATTATTCAGTAGTTTTATTTTTATAGCGTGCTTTCACTTCACTACCGAGCGCAGCTCTGTGTGCCTTGGGTATGTGCTGTGGTTTGCTGTGATGCTCTTATGGTTACAGTATTGAAAGTGTTTTTCATAGGATGTGTGCAGTGCCCAGTAGTGCAATTTTCTGTATGTTAAATATATTTGTAAAGTCCTGTATTATTATTATTACTATTATTATTATTTCAGGAAAACAAGATGTTTTCATTTCTATGCCCACAGGATCTGGCAAATCACTATGTTTCCAGTTACCTGGTATGTACAAACCTGGGATTTCTGTGGTGGTTTCTCCACTGCTGGCTCTCATCGAAGACCAAATTGACCATTTACGCAACCTTGGAATCCGTGCAGTTACTATCAACTCCAAACAAACCATGACCGAGAGAAACCGAATCACAACTGACCTTAACCGACCAAAGCCAAAAGCCCGTTTCCTCTACATCACTCCTGAGCAAGCTTCCACTGCATTTCTGCAACAACATCTCTACAGCCTCAACCATGCCAACCTCTTGAACTATTTCATTATTGATGAAGCCCATTGTGTATCACAGTGGGGTCATGACTTTCGTCCAGATTACCTTAAACTTGGCCAGTTAAGGGCCAATAAAATTCCTAATGTTCCCTGCATTGCACTAACTGCTACTGCAACTGCGCAAGTAACAAAGGACATTGTAAAATCTCTGGCGCTTCGCAAACCTTATGCGTCTTTCAAAACTAGTTGTTTCCGCCCAAATTTGTTCTATGAAGTAAGAATGAAAGAAACCTTGGATGATCCTTTCAAAGATATCCTGGATTATGTATGTACAAAGTTTGGTGAACCACCTGACAACAACATCTGGAATGAGAATGGTGCTGGCATTATATATTGCCGTACTAGAGACACGTGTGATGAACTAGCTGTTCGATTTCAAAAGAGTGGAATACCTACGAAAGCTTATCATGCTGGACTACGAGGTAACTTTGTACACTTTTTCAAATCTTCAACTGGATGTTTCCATTTCCATGCCCACAGGATCTGGCACATTTTTTGCACATTTCTCTGCATGTTTTGTGTCTTTATTTTCCTTTTCAAGCATTTCTTGATTTGTTTTATTTTTATTTTTCTACAAATTCAATTACTGTTTTACATGTTCCAGCCCCAAAGCTATTGCCATACTGGAGAAACCATTTTTTTTTTTTGCCTGTTATTATTTCTCCATTGCTAGCTTATGCAGAATGCTTTTACATTCGGCCATCTGTTGTTGCTTAGTCCCAGGCAGGTCAGCACTCTACTCAAGCAGTTATGACCATTCTGTTATATTTCCAGCTATAGTATATCGAAGAGCATAACATTTAATGTGTCCTTTTTGCTAAGATATGAGTAGTTTGAAGAGAATTTGGCTTCTCTTTCTAACAAGTCAAGCAATCATATTGAAGCTTTCTTGTGGTTTCACAGCTGGACTCTTGTTATGCCACTAATTGTCCAACTACAAAGTAGAAATATATACTTTGTTCAGAGACAGAATATAATGGCTGAAGTAGGGTTTGAGCCTGTGACCATGTGGTCAAACTTCCAGCTGAGAGTGACTTTACCTTTCATCCTTTTGGATATCAATTTGACACTAAACTCGGCTTGCGAAGACCTGTTGGGGCAAGCGAAAGCAACAGCGTCACCTTCCTGACACTTGTGCCGGTGGCACGTGTAAAGACATTCGAGCGAGATCGTTGCCAGTGCCGCTGGACTGGCTCCTGTGCAGGTGGCACATAAAGTACAC
>NC_069000.1:40705743-40711047 GCF_001194135.2 Octopus bimaculoides
TTACCTTTCATCCTTTTGGATATCAATTTGACACTAAACTCGGCTTGCGAAGACCTGTTGGGGCAAGCGAAAGCAACAGCGTCACCTTCCTGACACTTGTGCCGGTGGCACGTGTAAAGACATTCGAGCGAGATCGTTGCCAGTGCCGCTGGACTGGCTCCTGTGCAGGTGGCACATAAAGTACACCATTTTGAGCATGGCACGTAAAATCACTCTCGGAGTGGTTGGCGTTAGGAAGGGCATGCAGCTGTAGAAACTCTGCCAAATCAGATTGGAGCCTGGTGTAGCCATCTGGTTCGCCAGTCCTCAGTCAAATTGACCAACCCATGCTAGCATGGAAAGCGGACGTTAAACGATGATGATGATGAATTACCAGCTGATATCAATAAAATAATTACCCCCTCCCTTGAAATTGGTGGCCTTGTGTCAGAATTTGAAACCGATATTTATGCTTCTTCCCTAGAGCACTCGCTACTTCTATCAGAATTTGTTTATGACATTACATGTATCTAATATAGTTTATTGCATTGTATTTCAGAGGTTGACCGATTGCAGATCCAAGTTGACTGGATGGAAGGCCGCATCCCATTGATTACAGCTACCATCAGTTTTGGCATGGGTATTGATAAACACAATGTCCGTTTTGTTGTTCACTGGACCTTACCAAAGACTATGTCTGGTTATTACCAAGAGTCTGGCCGAGCTGGTCGTGATGGCCAGCCTTCTTATTGCTGTCTGTATTACTCTCGCCGTGACCGAGATGCTATATCTTTCCTCCTGAAGCAGGAAGCGACTAGGAGGAATGCTCGCAACCAAGAAAATTGCATGAGAAAATCAGCAGAGACTAATTTTGAGATAATGGTTAAGTACTGTGAACTACCACGTTGTCGGCACCGTGTGATAGCAGAGTATTTTGGTGATGAGAAACCAAACTGCCAGAAGCAATGCGATTATTGTAAAAACTCAAGATATGCTGACAAACAAGTACAGAACCTTTTGCAGGGTAGTTATGGGAAGTGGTGCCGAAATGAATATGGAAGTACGAGGATGGTCAAAGAATCAACAGAACCAGACGAAGAGCTTTATGGTGGTGGACGGCTTGGTCAGCAGAAGGATTTCAAAGAGTACTATGGCGAAGAGAGTGGTGAAAATTCCGACAATGAGAATGAAAATAACAAAAAGCAATGTAAGAATTTTATATTGAATGAATTAAAAAAGCGTAAAACTGCTCCATCTATTGTACATGAAGAGGAAGATGATACACCAGTTATTCCTGCTGATTGTCCACTCCGAGATCCTTCAAATGACAGAATTCCACGACTAAACTTTCAAATCCGGATGTACTGTTTTGAGAAATTGAAATCTGCATTGTGCAACAACTTTAATAAATATTTTGCAGATGTCCCTCATAAATTAAGGGATGGAGAATTTCAAGTTCCAATTTGTTGTGCAGATTTGGAATTTGAGGTGTTCAAGGCCAGTAAGTTTGCAAATCTTTACAAAGCAGCTATTTTTAAAAAAGAATTTGAGATAAAGAAACTCACTGAATGTAAAAACCTTCATTCAAGCTTAAAACCCCTTTGGGCCCCGGACTCTAGTGGAATCAGCTCAGATGAAGATAGAAAGGGCCCAGTTAAGAACAAGAAAACATTAGCAAAGGACACAAGTAGTTCAGATGAGCAGAAGCATCGTAGTAGTACCCCAAGAAAAGAGAAAGATAAACACACAGTAGAGACTACACAGAATGAATCGACATCATGTTTAACAGATCAAAGTTCAGACGAAGAGAAATCAGATTCCTACTACATAGCCTCTACTGAGGATCAACAAGTGGAAGAGGAAATTAGTGAATTGGAAGAGGAAAATATGACTGAATCACCTCTGCTAGTTGATGATCCTGAGTCAACTGGCCTTACCACTACAGATGAAGAGGAAGATGTAGAGGTTGAGCTAGCTCTTTTCACACCTCTTAATTCAGTTCTATGCCAGTCTTCAAAGCAGTTTTCTGAATTCAAAAAAATCTCTTCAAAGCATTCAAAGAAAAAAGACAGTAAAAGTACCAAATCTTCCAGTGCAGCAGAAAATTTTAGTAATTCATTTCAAGAGGCTTTAAATTCTCCGGAAAGTTATAAAACTTCCAAGAAACCAAGTAAACATAAACATTCTTCCTCCCCTTCTAAAAAGTCACCTGATTCTTCTAAAGCTAGTTCTTCTAAAACGTCTTCTAAAACCACAGCTAGAATACTTAAGGATGAAAAGAAAGAAAGTTCCATCAAAATACCTGATAAGTTATCAAACAGTATTATTTTGATATCTGATGAGGATGAATATACAGAAAGTGTTCCAGTTAAGAAACCTACATCATCCTTTGGTAAACATGAGGAGCCTTTTCACAGAAAGTCAGAAAAACATGTTCGAAAGTCATCAACAAAAGCTAAGCATGCTAAAAGAGTCGAGGAATATTTCAGTAGCACGGGTTTGACTTCTGATGAAGACGATAAGATTACAGAGACAGTTCTTGTAAAAAGTCCTGTTCCAGTATTTAAAAAAGAGGATAATTTTCATGAAAAGCTTGAAAAAGCCACAAAAGTTTCAGAGTTACTATCAAGAGTCAAAAAAGATAAAAGATTTGATAAAGATTTAAATAGCTCAGGTCTGACATCTGATGAAGATGATAAAGCTGCTGAGAAGGTTCTGGGAAATAGTCCTGAATTAGTGATCAAAAAAGATTGTTTTAACAGGAAGTTAGCGGAATCTGTGAGCCCCATCAAATCCCCATCAAGAACAAAGAAGGAGAAAGGGTCAGAAAAACGTTCTAGCAGTGAGAAAAAGAGTAAGCACAAAAGATTATTGGATGACAATCTAACAAAAGATTCTCATAGTTCTAAGGTAAAGGAAAATAAAACTGATGTCATGGAAACAGAATTTGTCGCATCATCATCACCATCATTATCATCACCATCATCTTATAAAGTCAACAAACATAAAATTAAGGAAAAGGATCCTCTAAAACATAAACATAAACGCCAGAAAACCGAAAGTAGCCATTTCCAGAATGTGGTTTCATCCATTGAAGAGCAAATGTCCAGTAGTGAAGAGAAAAAAGGAAAAGAACTGGAAGTGAGTATGAAACCAAAGGAGTTTCATAAAAAAGTGATAGTCTTTGATCACCAAGGAACATCAAATGTCCCCAAAACTAATTCTAAGCGAAAACAAAGTCGGTGGGATGAACCAACTAATGAAACAACAAACAAAACTGATTCTGAAAACGTTAATCAGAGAGAAAACGGAACTTTATTTCCTGATTCCACAACAACAGAAGCAGTAATTGTTGAGAGAACTACTGTAATTCCACCAGACGACGGGTGGATGGAAGTGGTGAGAAAGAACAAAAAGTCAAGTGGGGCAAAATTTGAAGGAAACCTAAGCAATACAGATTTAAGTCATAAGGTAATTGTGCAAGAGAAAGAATGCAGTGCCAAAGTGCAGAAGAATTTGTCTTGTAGCTCTAGCAATAATACAGGAAGTACTATCCCTAACAGTCACGAGATGAAAAAAGCTGCCAATCTTATTGTCCATTATTTAAATCCTTACTATAAAAATGGCAAATTTGCCTCACGAGAACTCTTTAAAATGGTTGCCAAATTACTTACTCAGCGATTTGTAAGGCAATCCAATACCAATGCAGAAAATGCCAAAGAAATAGCAAAAAAACTTACTTCTAATTATTTCAGAAGACATTCACTAGTTACGTCTGCTGAAGATGTGTCTGATATGGAGACGTGAATCAAGGCGATATTTTTTCAATAGCTTCTGAAATACTAACCAAAAAATACTCCTCCTTTTCCTCCTCCATTTCAACTTACCCCTTCTCTCTCAACAGTGCCTCCCTTTTTAACACCTCTTTGTATCTTACTTTAAGGAACCTTTTCTCTTATTCTACCAAAACATAACTACCATTGTATAATAACTTCTCTCACATCTAGGCTGGGACTTCACCTTCAATTACTGGTATCCAACAGATATATATATATATATATATATATATGTATGTATATATAAACACACACATACACACACACACACACACTTACATAGGTATTTTAAGCAGCTACCAGTCTGTTCAGTAAAATCTCCTTTTCTCCTTTATCAAAAGATCTTTCATTCTTAGTCACTCATTATGTTGTGTTCTTTTGCCCTAACCTGTTATCTCAAATGGACCCTGCTCTTCTCAATGCCAGTACTCTACTCTTCTCAATGCCAGTACTCTACTTCTATTTTTTTTTTTTTAACCCATCTATTGTGCTCTACATTTTCTTTTTCCTATCAGACTTAAGTTCTTCATCCCAGGAGGAACTTTCTTTTCTGTCTCCATCTATTCCTGCAATGCATGTCTTTAACATTTCCAGTTTCCCACACACACACTCTCTCTCTCTCTCTCTTACACTTGCATACGTACACCTACACTCACACACAGTCTTCTACAAGATCTCTCTCTGGCTATAGATAAGTCCTTTCCTATTCAGACTTAGATATTGTTGTTATTGTTGTTGCAGGATCAGTAGAATGCTGAATTTAGTTTTGTCGCTCTGTTATCTGAGTTCAAACACTACCAGTGTTGATTTTGCATTGCAACCCTCTGAGTTCCATAGAAAAATAAATAAATAAAAATAATCTTTTCTATCATAGACACAAGTCCCAAAATTTTGGAGGAGTTCAATTAATTATAATGATTTCAATACTTGTTTTGTTGACCCCCGCCAGTAAAGGATGAAAAGCCAAGTTGACCTTAGCAGCCTTTTGATAAAATAGTGTCAATAAAGTCCTATGGTCAATAAGTATTGAAAAAATTTCCTCCTCTCGCTGCAATTTTGAGGTTATTCAATATTGTCAACCTCAGAACTTGATATTTTATTTTGATTCCAAAAGGATGAAAGACAAAGCTAATTTCGCCATGGTCAGCTTTGCTTTTCATACTTTCATGGCCAATAAAATAAAATACAGACTGTCCTCATTTAACGACCGAGTTACGTTCCAACAGCCCCGTCGTTAAGCAAATTCGTCGTTAAACGAATATTCATAGGGTACGTATTTTTTTTTTATAGGTATAGTGTACTATACGTACATATAAAAACAGAATACCGTACTGTATAAAGTATATGCAGTACAGGGCCAAGAATCACTAACATAAATTGTTGAAAAAGGAATAAGTAACAGTAAGATTATCACAAGGAAAACCTTAAAAGTTAGGATATGGATACTGCATTATTGTAGCTCAGACAACGTAAGTATGTTTGTGATTCC
>NC_069000.1:40711385-40713100 GCF_001194135.2 Octopus bimaculoides
GTAATGATGGCTCGTAAAGTTTGTCGTAACTCCGAGTGGTCGTTAAATAGGTAGGTTGTTAAGTGAGGACAGTCTGTACCTGCAAAATACTAGAGTCAGTGGTCCCCTCCAAATTTCTGGCCTTATGCCTACATCAGAAGCCATTATTACAACATCATTCTACAGAATATAGTGTTTGGGTTTTTGTCATTTTACAAGGTGAATTTTATCTTCCTATTTTTCAGATGTTGATAAAATAATTACAAAGTACCAAAGACATATTGGGGTTAATTTAATCAAATGCATCTTTCATATTAACAGCTGTGATGTTGTGCCAATGGTAGAAAGAGATGGCAGATTAGAGCATTGGTTCAAATTCTGTAGAGGCCAAGTTTACCCTTCATCCTTTTTTAAAGTCAGTATAATCAACAAACCTCCTAAAATTGCTGGTTTTGAGCCAAAATTTGAAACAGTTATAAAAGGTGGTGAGCTTATAGAATTATACCCATGCCAGACAAAACACTAAGTGGTATTTCTTCTGCCACCAAGGTCAACTTTGCCTTTCATCCTCAAGGGGTTGATAAAAATAAAGTACCAATCAAGTCCTATACCATTTGATGTAATCAACATGCCCCCACCCTTCAAGATTATTGGCTTTGTACCAAAATCTGAAATTTTTATTATTATTATGACAAGGGTGGTGGGTTGACAATCATTAGAGCATTGGAAAATTGTCTTATAATATTTGATCCTGCTCTTTATGTTTTGATTTTGAATCCAACCAAGGTGAACTTTGCCTTTAATCCCTCCAGGTTTGATGAAATAAAGTACCAGTCAAGTACTGGAGTCAGTGGTATTGACCTGCCCCTCTCCTCAAAATTGCATTCCTTATGGTTACATTGCAAATTATTTAAAGGTGATGCGATGGCAAAGTCAGTAGGGTGTCAAACAAAGTACCTTGTGAAATTTGCTTCAGCTCTTCACATTCCAAATTCAAAACACTGGTCAGCTTTGCCTTTTATTCTTCTGGCACTGATAAAATAGAGTACCAGTCTAGTACTAGATTCAATCTTATCGATGAAACTCCTACCCACAAAACTTTAGGGCAGTAGACTGGAAGAACCATTAAAACATCAGACAAGATGTCATGCAGTATTTGTTCTGGTTTTTCACACTCTGACTTCCAATCCCCATAAAGTCAACTTTCTCTTTCCATTCTTCCAAGATTGATAGAATATAGTATCAGTCAAATTTAGTCGACTGACTCCCTCCCCAAACTTCTGACTTTGTGGTTATGTTAGAAGTAAATACTGTATCATTAGCACTGTCACATTCCTAAAGACCGGGTTATTGGACTTCCTCGTGCAAAACAGCAAGAACCCCATGAAATAAACAAGCATATCATTAGCTTATTGTGTAAAATTAAATTTTAATTAAAGCAATAACCTGTGTTAAATCACTCTAGACCTTCATGAGTAAGGTTTAAAAATGACATTGTGAATGAGAGGCGGGAATCCTCTAAAGCAACCAAGACTGAAAATAACCTCTGCTTCTTACCCTTGAGATTTCTTTTCACTCACTCATTCTCTCTCTAATTTTTCACATAGTCTTCTTTCCTTTACCTCTCTTTGTCTTTTCCCCTGTATCTCTCTTCTTCCTCCGTTATTTAGTTCTCTTATCTGTCCATATATATATATATATATATATATATATATGTATTTCTATATATAATCATT
>NC_069000.1:40713110-40716784 GCF_001194135.2 Octopus bimaculoides
TATATATATATATATATATATATATATATATGTATTTCTATATATAATCATTCATACATATATATCTTATTTTAATTTAAAGTTATTTATTTTCCAAAGATGGTCATAATTTTTATTTTTTTAAAGACCCTAACATTGAATGTAAAATCACCCCACTCCTTTTCTCCCATCTTCCCCCCCCCATACACACACACACACACACACTTTTTTTCCCCCATGTTAGAACTATCATTCCTGTTTGTATTTCTACAACTTCTTTGCCCATCTGCAAAAGATATACAACAAAGGAAAAAACTAAGGGCAAGACCTTAAAAGGAACTTTTTTTTTCTCTTATGAAAGAGATTTATTAAAACAATAAAACAGCTACAAATTTCAAACTGAATTGCATTCATGTTGTTGTTATTGTTTAGCTATCATGAGTGGTGAAGAGACAGCTAGTAAGTCATTAAATGGTAGCACAAAATGCTTTGTAGTATTTTTTCCAATATCTCGTGTTTTGAGTTCAAATCCTACCAAGAGCAACTTTACTTTTCATACTTCTGGGGTCAATAAATAAAGGACTAGTCTAGAGTGGTGATCTGAAAACATTTGTCAGGTGGGGTCCCTTGTGGTAGTTGTTCTGGTTCTTTGTATTCTGTGTTCGAATCCTACAATGGCCTGCTAAGATGCTATACTTAATCTGTTGCTCAGTTTAATACCACTACATGGCCCCTCGGTTCCTTTAGCAAATCTATTTAAAGTGTGTCAAGGTCTCAGCTTTACAACTATTATAACTTAACTGTATCCATAAAAGATTAGTGCTATTTGTGTAGTTTAATCGTTTAAATTTATTTACAAGTCTAAAAAGATGGAATCTTCTAATACTTGTGTAGCATTTCTTTTCTTTCCTTTTCTGCGTGTTTTATTACGTAGAGGATATCACTGAAAAACTAGTTAGAAAACAGTTGGAAAAGTTACTTCTGATGTGGCATTAGTTGCTACTTGAAAATTCTATGTTTTTCATTAATTTGTAATAAGTTATATTACATATATCAATGGTAGGAAAGACTCGTGAATACATGATTACATTTTAACAAAACGAAACGACTATATATATATATATTTATATAATTATAAGATCTGGTAATTAGTCATATATTAATATATTAATTAATATCGATTAATTATCAGGGGGCCAGCACATTTAAAGAATCAAAGAGATTCAGAAATATTATCTGCAATCTCAGGGGATTAAGGTACATTTTTAAAATAACGTCGACCACTAATGCGCTAGAAATAGATCACATTTTGTGTCTATTAAGACCTAAAAAGTTCTCAACATGAAATATGCTGGTATGCTGCTATATTTCATGTTGAGAACTTTTTAGGTCTTAATAGACACAAAATGTGATCTATTTCTAGCGCATTAATTGTCCACGTTATTTTTAAAATATATATATATATAGAGAGAGAGAGAGAGAGAGATCTGTCCTGAGTTTACATCAGTGTCACCGGTTGTCGAAATTAGGCAATGTGAAGCCAAGCTAGTATTCAGATGGGCGATTGCCTGAGAGGGGGCTTGAAAATCTCGAGGGAACCATTTTCCTTGCACCGTTATTAATATTTACTATCGCACGTTCTATTTAAAAGTAAGCATATATAACAAGTTAATGACTGAAGGGATGTAACTCTGGTAATTTATTCAATTCATACGTAGTTGAGTGTATGTCTATCTATATTCTGCAGATAGACATATACTAGCAGAGGAAAATGGAATTGTTAAATAAGAAAATATAGGTAAATTTTTACACAAGATATTTACTTGAAATACTATAGCAGACACGAACATATCATTACAAATATATATGTATATATAATAAAGATATAAACATGCTATGAAAATACACAAACGATTAGGCGTCGGAAGTTACCTTGAGAAATGAGGACGGGCGAGATATTTTTTATAAAGGTGGGTGGGTGAATGGAATTTGATATTTTCACCAAAAACCACTTTGTCTAGTGTGTATATGATGTTTTGTATGAATGTGTTTGCGTGCATGTAGGTGCTGTGCTAGTTGCATATATTTGTATGTGTATATTTTGTGAAGAGAAAGGGGTTACATTAAGAAATAATGTCGTGACTAGCAAAGGACATATTGTTACGTAAGCCATCACATATTGGTGATATAGTCTGTAAGATATGTAAATTGATGATAAAGAGACAAATGTGGACAGAATTCGTTCACACAAGAAAAACCTACAAATAATTTATGAATATATAAACCATAAAAATATTTAATAATCTCAACATCTAAGAGAAACTGCAACAAATAGCATATTGTTACCAGGTTGTAATTTAGCCCTGATCGAGCAGGATTCTGAGCAAAGGCATTCCACCCGCGACCATCCAGGATCAATGGTTACATTATTAATAATAATCGTATCTTTTTTTTTTTTTTTTTTTAAAGACAACAAGGGTGTAATTTGCGGATACGGGACAAATGGCTCCCTGGGTCGTTCTGTTTTTGCTGTCGTTTAGGTGGTATTAATTGTAAAGTTTTCTGTTTGGTTAAATTATAACAGTTGTTGTGTTGTAATTTTAGAGGTCTTTAAGTGAGAAAGAAACTCCACAGGAACAACTTTGGTCTGCCTGTGGGTTTTTAGCAACAGTAAACGAGCTGCGAATTAATTCTTCTACGTAGTCTATGGTGGAACCTTGCAAGAACGTTAGAGAATCGCTGTCGATGATGACTTTCACACCATCTTTCTCAAACACTTTGTCATCATTTTCGATGCTTTCAACAAGATCGAATTTGGTCTGGAATCCAGAACAACCGCCGCCTTCCACAGAAACACGTAATATAGAATCGTCACCGAGTTTTTTAAGTCTGCTAACACAGGAGTCAGTTATGATAACTGTATTTTCGTGGTCGTTCGATTTATTGAGTGTAACAGAGGCATCAGGCACAGAGGATTGAGCTAACCGCGAAGAGGATTTTAAAATGAACGAGGTTTGGTCAACTAAAGGCTTTACAATAAAACGACTCGCAGACTTGAGGAAGAGAGCCATGTTGTTTTGGTTGGGATACTTATGTATTTTATGACAGAAGAGAGGTCAACAAGGGAATTAATTGACGAGCCGGTTAAAACGTTTAGTGGCTTTCTCCGACTCATTACGTTTTGAGTTCAAATAAAGCTGAAGCTTTCTTTATCGTTCATCCTTTCGGGGTCGATAAAATTAGTGCCTCCCTCAAAGATTATCACAATAAATTTGCATTTATGTCATGGTTTTAGGCACTGTCATGCTATTAGCATACATACACAGATTTGTCTCTCTCTCATATATATCATCATCACTATTCAACGTCCGCTTTCCATGCTAGCATGGGTTGGACGATTTGACTGGGGACTGGCGAACCAGATGGTTACACCAGACTCCAATCTGATCTGGCAGAGTTTCTACAGCTGGATGCCCTTCCTGACGCCAACAACCACTCCGTGAGTGTAGTGGGTGCTTTTTACGTGCCACCTGCACAGGAGTCAGTCCAATGTTTTGTTCACATGCCACTAGCACGAGTACCAGTAAGGCAAAGCTGGAAACGATCGCGCTCAAATGGCAGTGATCACGCTCGGATGGTGCTGTTAGCGCTCCACTGGCACGGGTGCCAGTTATATATACATATATATATATATA
>NC_069000.1:40716821-40724589 GCF_001194135.2 Octopus bimaculoides
ATATAGATATATATATATGGTGATGCAAAAGTAGGTATACAGTCAAGAAAAAAGATAATACATACAATACTCATTTACTGTTTATCAAAAAAAGAAAGTTACAATTAAAGTAGTATTATAGTTATGTTAAATGACACTAAAAGTATCAAAATTGAGGCTAATTTAATGAGCTAATAATTTTAATGAATTATTATAACTGATGTGATACTTACTGTATACCTACTTTTGCACACCCTTGTACATATATATATATGTGTGTGTGTGTGTAGAGAGAGAGAGAGAGATAAATATGTGTGTGTGTGTGTGTATTATATATGTATACATACGTACACACACGTGTATAAGCTTACTGTAATTTCCTAAGTTTGAACCAGAACAGTCTTCAAATAATAGGTATCATAGATATACATGCTTCAATGAAGATTTTTTATAACTTACTTTTTCTATAAGTAACGTGCATCTTTGTCATTCATATGTAATTCTGAACTTTAAACAAGAGCTGCCAACTATTTCTGTGGAGTGATCCAGACACTGAAAAGAATTTTTGTGTTCACTATTCCTGTACACTTGCCACATACAAAGTCTTTATTCACTTTTAGTCTGCTTGAGATCCTGGTTTACTTTTTGTAAACCCATAGTTCATATAATGTACACCATGATGAGATCCTACTATAGACTTTCAGTATAATATGCGCAGCCTTTTTCCTGATGGAAACATGCATTTGTCATCTTTACTTTTTGCAAAAAGTTTACTCTTGAGATCTCTAAACTTTAAGTTTTATTTCTTCATTTAGAATCTCTTCTTTAAGTTTTTCATAAGCTCTACAATAAGTAGGTCATCCTCATTGCTTAACATCTGCTTTCCATGCTGGCATGGATTGGATGGTTTGACATAGAGCTGTCCAGACTCCAACTGTCAGTTTTGACATGGCTTCTACAGCTGGATGCCCTTCCTAACACCAACAACTTAATAGTGTGTTGGGTGCTTTTTATGTGCCATGGGTGCACATTAATGCAGCACTGGCACAGATACTTTTTAAGTGGCACCGGCACCTGAAAAGACAAGCCTGAACCTGTGGAAGACAGTGATTTCACTTAGCTTGACATGTCTTACCAAGTACAGCAAATCACGACCTCTCCTGGTCCTTTGTCATTTCCTCAGTGAGACCCAGCATCTGAAGATCCTTTCTCACCACTTTGTCCTACGTTTACCCCTTCCACAAGTACCCTCCATAATTAGAGCTCAGCATTTCTTTATCCGGCTCTCTTCATCCATATGCATCACATGACCAAACCAGTGTCGTCTTCTCTCTTGCACACATCTGATGCCTCTTATGCCCAGATTTCCTAAATCATTTACACTCTGTCATGCATGCATACTGACATTATCCATCCAGCAGAGCATGCTAGCTTCATTTCTTTCAAGCTATCACAAGCCCTCTGTAGTCAAAACCTCATGTTTCACTGCCATGTAGCATAGCTGTACATACACAGCCATCATACAATGCCTTTCACTCAGAGGGCAAGGCCCTTAGTTACCAACAAAAGTAAAAGCTCTCTTCACCCATCCCATTCTTATCCTAGCAACTACACTTTCCGATTTTCCTCCCCCACTGCTAACTTGGTCTCCTAGGTAACAGAAGCTACCGACTACTTCTAATAATCCACCTGAGCATTTGAGGGAGACTATTGTCTGCATATTTTTAGTGCTTATTGTACCAGCACATTTGCCCAGTATATAATAGTTCCAATTGGTATCTGGTCTTAAACTCTTCTGTTGTAGCATGAAATACTGTAATAAATAAGAGGGGGATTGAAAAATCAAACCCTGATGAAAACCGACTGGCATGCTGAATTCCTCACAGAACTCTTTGCCAACTGCATTTCTGTACATGGCTTACACAGTTCTCACAAGTCATTCATATATACAGTTTTCTTAAAGACACCCTTTCCAGACCACATATCAACTAATGCCTGACAGAGGCTTACTCTGAGCTAAAAACTTGTTAAAGTTAGCTCACTATGAATAGAACATCAATAGTACTTTGACTCAGTACCATTTCCAAATTGCATCTCATCTAAATTGATTCTCTTAACTGTGCAAAATACTATTTCTGTAACTTGGTCCATTAGTTTGATGCTATTTTCTACAGTATCTCCTGTACCCTGTAGTTGATGATCATATTGCTAACCAATCCCTGATTGAGACAGCTCCCTGTATTACCTGGTTGACAATGCAAATGGTCAGCCTGAACCCTATTCCACCAGACATTTTCAGCATCTAAGCAACTGTATCTGTTTGATTTGTTGCTTTCCCCATCGTCTTACTCTTAATGGCCATGATCAACTGGTACTTATCTTATTGACCGACCATGAAAGGATGAAAGAAAAAGTCGACCTTGGCGTAGTTTGAACTCAGAGTATAAAGATGGACAAAATATCTAATGTAAGCATTTTGTCAAGTGTGTTTACGATTCTGCCAGTTCGCAGCCTTCAATAATTTTTTTTTTTTTTTAATCAGTTTAAAATACGGAGTCTGAATTTTTGGTTTAAACCCTAGGGGAGAAAGATATCGTAAAACATCAATACATCAGACTGACAAACAAATGAGGAGGGTATGAGGTGGTTATGAGATGTGCTAAAAATAACAGCTAAATAGCCCTTAAATCACGCGGCAAAATTTTTTGTTTACGTTTTGCTTTTTATGTGAACGTTTGCATTCCAGTACATAGAATACAGATTCACAAAACTTTTCTGAAAATTCCTAAAAATAAAAAAGTTATATGAGATGCGTAAAGCAGAATTTCGCCAAATCTTTACAAGTATTATCATGCAACGTTTGTAAAGTACCTCCCTATCCTCACCCACTCCAACAATCATTCGAGCTAAACTCCTATTTTAATGTGCGATTCAACCGAGAGTAAAATTTGTAGCTAAAAAATTAAGGAATCGACACAAAAAATGAAACGTATTAAAAACCTGGGAGTTGTGTACTTTATGTCCTTTAGTTGTATACTAACCTCATATAATGTATAAATTATTAGTGGAATTTTTTGGTATGTGATTAGCTGGTGTTTTTAGTACATCTCACGACCACCTGATATCTTCCTTGTTTCTTTGTCTGACATGTATTGATGTTTAATGAAATGATGATGCACCTAACGGTAGTCTATTGCTAGGGCTTAAGCAAAAAATTCGGATTTGTAAGACTGGAATTTTTGATTTGGAGGGAGGGATAAGAATTTTTATTTTTTTATTTTTTTATAATTGTAATGATTTCCGTGTGTCGAACACAAATTCGTAAACACTATCTGGAAATTCCCCAAAATAAAAAGAGTTCCGAAGCGTTACATGGGGTGCTTAAACCAGAATTCCATTTAACAGCAGCTGTTTTTGAATTCGAAGTAAAAAAATTTTAATTCTATT
Source organism: Octopus bimaculoides (assembly GCF_001194135.2). Classification (NCBI taxonomy): domain Eukaryota; kingdom Metazoa; phylum Mollusca; class Cephalopoda; order Octopoda; family Octopodidae; genus Octopus; species Octopus bimaculoides. The sequence goes on from NC_069000.1 coordinate 40,720,248, forward strand.
ACAAGGAATACTATGCTTTGTATTATAAAATTTTCAGAATATATATATATATATATTTAAGAGTAAACAAAAATATATTTCGTTGTTTGCCTTTCTGTATCAGACTTTTCTATTTCCTTATTTTTACTTTCAAAATGTTACTTCCAGTTAAAAAGCATGTTAAAATAAGAGTTCGTTTCATTTAGTTAATCGCTTATTCTGGTTCTTCGTTTCGAAACTAATATCCATCTTTCCAACAAGTACCGAAATCGTTTTACTTATGACAATTCATAATCAAGCGAATCGTAAAATCGAATTTTAATTTAAATATACCCTTATTTCTGACATTATTTCATCCACAAGCGTTAAAACTAAGAAATTCTATATAAATTATAACATTCGAAGGGCACTGTTTATAGGAATATAAACACATTCGGCGATCTTTCGATATACCGTAATTTAGCCACACATTCTAATACCTCACCGCTGATACTTTAGTTCAGGACGAAAGCCAAAACTGACCTGGGAGGGAATGCAACTGAATAGCCACAAGTCGGAAATGTGTATAGAAATACAAGTTTTACATCTTATATTAAATAAAACATCCATAACAAATATCACGCAGAGACTAAGAGGAGGAAACCAAGTAAATGCGGAGGAGAATTTGTAAGAACACCGTAATATACAACATTGCTTGAAACAACAAAAAATAATAAATGAAAAATCAAAGATAAAAATACATGTGGAAAAAAAATAGTCTACAAGACATTTATAACATTCAACAAATAATGACCGATTTATAATCCATCGTAAAGTCTCAAGTAAGAAAGTATTTTCCCCACAGCCATTTGAGCACGTGGATCTGGTTGTTAATTGTAAATGTTATCACTAGAAATTAAAGGAGTCAAGTAATTGTGGATTGTATTAAAATAGTGAAAATCAGAAGGCAAATGTTAAGTGTATTATTAGCGTATCGTGGAATGATAGAAATATTCAGTTCATATTTTTCACGTCTTCTAACCACGATACACGCCATTTGAATTTTCACTACATATAAATTACTCTTTCTGACAAAATGTTTAAACTGTAGGGTGTAAGATATATATATATATATACATATATATGGGTTTTAGTTTGTTTCTGGCTCTATGTCCAGAAGCCTAAGTCGCCGTGAAGTTTCACTGGCCACAATTAAGTTGGTGTTGTCCAAGGAATGCGATTCCTGGGAGATGGCTGCGTTATAACCATCTTTCGAGGTGAACTGAACAAAACCAAATCCACGACTCATACCAGTTTTTCGATTGAACATCACATTGCTATTACGAACGCCACCAAACTTGGAGAAGTAGTCTTTCAGTTGGTGTTTGCCCACAGTCCAAGGCAAATTGCCGACAAATAAACGTAAGTGCTTAACACTAGACATGTTTCAAGACCTTTTAACAAGTCCTTGAAAAGGTTACAAGCACCGGTTTCCTGAATTATTTCCCCTTTAGCAAAAAAGCTCGCATCATATTTCAGGCGGAGTAATTCATTGGGCAATCATTGGTCAAATTTTTATATTATGATTATCTTTATTTATGGGACCCGTAGAAATTCTACTGAACGTAAAAGATTAAGAGAAGCTTTGTAAGAAAGATAGGATGATTTGCATTCCTATTTTGCCAAGTTATTTCACTTCTAGTCACAATAATATATTATATGATTTTAAAATTTCACTCCTAAGCATATATTTCTCTTTCTCTCTACTTCTTCAACAAACTTTTTAACCATGTACTTCCCCTTCTCATATTTAACATTTCTCTCTTCTCTTCAGCTCTCACTTCCACTGACCACGAGTAACAGCATAATGCATCGGCTGGCTATCTGCTCTCTCACTCACTCTCACTTTCCTCCTTCATATCTCTAACAAACTAAAGTGTAAAGTGGGAACGAACAGCTCGAAGAATTATGTTATATATTTAGTTCAATAAAAAACAATACTTTTCACTATCAACAACCACTACCATCATCATCATCACTATAGTTTACAGTAACAAAGCTCATTTCATTTCAGTTCAGTTTAGCTGTTTACTTATATCTACTTTTTGTTGCTGTCAATGCATGTATCTCTCCTTTGACAATATAAACGCTATCTCTCTCCTTTTCTCTCAATGTAACTGCTTCCCCTGTTCTTCTCTCTCTATCTGCCTTTCTTTAACTTCACCACCAGAACATCACCCTCTGCATAAATATTGTATCCTAAACATATCTCTCCCTCCTTTTTCTCTCAGCCATGCCATTTTTTTCACTTAGACAAGTGAAACTAGTGTCCACAGAAGCTTTAAGAAGGTCCACGAGTAAAAATGTGTAATTTGTGGGTCCGTGATACATAGTAAGGGGTCCATGAGAAAATGTTTTGAATATAAATAATATGTATAACAATAATATAGTAACTATATAATAATAATAATAACAGTAAAAAAACGAATATGTAATATAAATAAATGCCACTTTCTTTACGATCACAGCGTATGACAGCTCTAGAGATGCACATATGTGTCACAATCCCCGCCAGTTTTCATGCTTTCATATGTCATTTATAACATTTTAATACACTGTAAATGTATTTTCATGTTCATGAACACATATGTTAAGCATTTATTAGCAATATTTTTGCAACATTGTCGAAACAAAGGATAATTAGGATCGGTAGGTAGTAATAGGAGTCTTTCTTTTCGCCCTTTCAAAGCCTAGCCAGGCTCATGGGCCCGGTTTCCCGGTTTCTATGGCGTATGTGCCCCACCCCCCAAAAAAAAACTGGACGGGACACCATCGCAGCATTACTCAAGAAACAGGAAGAAAGAGTGAGAGAAGAGAAAGTTGGAGCCTCGCTCAATAAACACACACAACGCCCGCGAGTCCGCTGCCCTAACCACTGGGTCATTGCGCCTCCACAGTAATAGGAGTACAAAATGATAATAAAGTGTATAGTCAGCCGGCATTGGTGCTTCATTCTCTACCGCTATTCTGCTGACACTTCCTTTTGACATACGTAGTTCACTATTTCCAAGATCAATATTATATGGAAAGTATTTATTTACCTGGTTCCCAGAGATCTAGCTTCCATCTCACGTTTTATTTCTCCAGCTGTTTTTGCACTAAAAAGTCTACCCTTTAGCTATAAAATGGAAAAGAAAATGGACAAATTAAATTAAAGAAAATTGAGTAATATAATATAAGGGTAACATAAAGAAGTTCTATTCTCAGCCATATTATTATCATTATTATTACTACTACTACTACTACTATTGTTCGGGTAGGTTAGGTTATTTGGGATTAATAATATTTTCTTCAGATTATTTTACCCATGGATCACGCAAAGAGAAAACATGGACAGAGGAGATCTTCATCTGGCTTTATCAAAATTGGAACCAGATATTCAAGCACTAGCATCAAAACATCAGACACAAGGATCTCATTTAGTTTCTAATGATATCCCTGTGCCTGATCTCATATGTTATCTAATGATATCAGTCTATTAACAATTGATCTTATTAGTTTCTCATTGATATCCTTGTAACTTGTAAGATTTTCAATAAATATATCATTCTAATGATTAAAAAATTATACAGTTCCATTTTTTTTAATGCTAATATCGTAATTGAAATTTTATTTTATGATTTTTTTCTTATTGCATAAAATTTGTAAGATGTTTATAAAGAAATTTTTCGATGTAGTTTCAAAACAAGTTTTGTTTATTAGGAGAGGTAGCTGTATTGAAATTTTGAAGATTTGTGTTTGGAATTTATGTTATGAATATAACAAAATTGTTTTATTGTCAGTTTTTACTAACCTATGAATATTTTATTTCAAAAATTTACATGGTGTGTGTGTGTGTTTGTGTGTCTGTGTTTGTCCCCCCACCAACATCGCTTGACAGCCGATGCTGATGTGTTTACGTCCCCGTAACTTCGCGATTCGGCAAAAGAGACTGATAGAATAAGTACTAGGCTTACAAAGAATAAGTCCTGGGATAGATTTGCTCGACTAAAGGCGGTGCTCCAGCATGGTCGCAGTCAAAAGACTGAAACAAGTAAAGAAAAGAGAGTATGTGCATATACGGGGTCCACAGATGATTCTGAAGGGAAACCCTGGCTTCGACCATAAAACATTTAATTTGCCTTTCACTAATTTTAATGATAATATTACATAAAAAAGCCAGTTTTTATAGAATAAAACATTAAAGAGAAGTATTTAATCATGTTCTTATACAAGACACATAACTCTACTTTTCAATGGTTTGTGAAAAAAAAAAGAATGAGTTGAGCATCAAACACAAAATACCTGTAGAACTTGCAGTGATTTATTCTGCGTTTAAACCTAC
>NC_069000.1:40724648-40734456 GCF_001194135.2 Octopus bimaculoides
CCTACTAATGTTGACTTGGCCTTCAAGCTTTCTAGGAGTAATTAAATAAGTGCCTAAGTACTGGACCAATTCAATCAATGTGAATGGAATTATATTAGAAAAATGCCAGCCAAAATACCTCGTTGGATTTAGCCATGTCCTTTTATATTCTGCTTTGCTTTTCATATATCTGGAGTTGATAAAAATGAAATACTAATTAAATTCTGCTGTTGATTTAATCGACTGCCCCCCCCCCCTCCAAAATATTTGTTGTCTTTCGTTGTTTCTAATTTAGGCACAAGGCCAGCATTTTAAAGGGGTGGTCAGTCGACTATACCAACCCCTGTACTTGATTGACACTTTACTTTTGTAGCGAGACCAATTTCTATTATGGCATATTGGAGTCAACTAGTCTTTTATAGGCTCCACACGTTAATCTGTAATGATTGGTCGTTTTGACCTATCATTTGAGTTTGAAACATTGGTTGTGTCTTGTACTTTGATTCAAGTATTGTGCGTCAAGTACACATTGTGTGTAATACATTCTAAAACAACTAACCTGAATCTATTCTGGAGCCTATCTCTGTCTACATATTGAGTTAACAAGACATATAAAACAGAGGGGTGAAAGATTTTCATGAAGGGGAGTCATGTTATTTTCCTGCCTTTTATAACGAAGCACCTGCAACCAACGACGGTCAGAGCTGAATTATCCAAACAATAGATAAACTGTACACCCACCACAATCCGTGATGTGTTTATTTTGTCCACCTTGTTATTCAGCAGAGGAATAAAGTCTCGCTGTTATTTTAAAGTTTGTTTCTTGTATTATTTCCACGAGTGAAGACGCAACGCATGTTATCTAATGGTATGCAAGATTCCGTAGTAAATCAAGGGAGACTTTATACTTACACGCTAAACTTTTAACAACTCCGGAAGGATGAAATATAAATTTGAGCTCCGTGGAAAATGAACTCAGAACGTAAAATCCAGATCAAATATAGCGTAGTATTTTGTGTGAGGCTCGAATGAGTCAATATACCAATTTGTTGTTGGCACTCCGTCGCTTACGACGTCGAGGTTTCCAGTTGATCCGATCAACGGAACAGCCTGCTCGTGAAATTAACGTGCAAGTGGCTGAGCACTCCACAGACACGTGCACCCTTAACGTAGTTCTTATTGACATTATTAAGAGAGTCACAATTCTGTGTCGCTTTTCTTTTACATTACTGAGACAGAGATGCAGGTTTGCAACTGAACAGAAAATGATACTTGTGATGGAGTCCCATATCTGCAGACCTTGGTTCTCGTAATCTCAGCTGAGAACCCCGTGTTCTAGTCGATAGACTGACAGATAAATACTTTTAGTTAATTATCAAAGATATTACGTTACAAAGTGGAGGCGCAATGGTTCAGTGGTTATGGCAGCGGACTCGCGGTTTCGATTCCCAGACCCGGCGTTGTGAGTGTTTATTGAGCGAAAACACCTAAAGCTCCACGAGGCTCCGGCAGGGAAGTTGTTTTACACCTATTACACTAATTTTTTTTTCGTTTTTGAGCTCGGGTCAAACGTTTTAGTTTAACCCAATAAATTTTGATTTCAAAATCGAAATCAAAACGGAAATTATAGTTGTGGCTAATGGTAGTGCCACTGACTGGCTCTCATGCTGGTGGCACGCAATAAGCACTATTCATGCGTGAGTTGTCAGTGCCGCCTGACTGGCTCCCGTGCCGGTGGAACATAAAAAGGACCCACTACACTCTCAGAGTGGTTAGTGTTTTAGAGGGAGAATTATAGTCATATGAAAAAAAAAAAAAAAAGCATATATATATCTTAATTTTAATTGTTTCGGTCATTGGACTGCAGCCATAACTGGGATACTGCCTTGAAGGTTTTACTCAAACGAATGAGCCTGGGTACATATTTTTGAGTGTGCTACTTATTTTAGCGGTATCTTATGTCAAACAGCTAGGCTACAGGGGTATAAGCAAACCATCATCAGTTGTCAAGCAGTGGAGAAGGACAAACACAGAGACACACATACACACACACATATACATAGTTACTCTGATGCTTCTGCTAAATGTTAATAAAATATACACACTCATATATATACTTGTGTTTTAAGTCCTATTTTTCTCATTTGCCTCACCAAACCCGTGTGTTTGTGTGTGTATAATAAGATTCTACACAGTAGTTTCTATTTACCAAATCTACGGGAGCCAGTCAGGTGGCACTGACAACTCACGCATGAATAGTGCTTATTGCGTGCCGCCAGCATGAGAGCCAGTCAGTGGCACTACCAGTCTAAGGCTATAATAGAAGAGACTTGCTCAAGGCACCATGCAGAGAGACTAAACCTAGAAACACATGGTTGTAAAGTGTACTTCTTAGCCACACAGCCATGCCTGTTGAAAATGAAGAATACCACTTGTATTTTAAAATATATCTTTATTAAAAGATTATCTCACATTATTTCAGAATTATTCCACAGATGTCAGACATTCTTCATTTTAGTCACCAGTTCGACCCTGGTATTGCAGGCAGAGCAGTTGATGTCTTTCTTAACCACATCCCACATATAGTAATCCATGGGATTACATTCAAGGGAATTAGGTGACCGGAAATTGGGGGTGGTGAAGTTGTAGAAATTCTCTGACAATCAGAGAAACACTGACCTAGAATATTAAATGCTAAAAAACCAAGTTATTCTTTTACTGTTTCAGCCATTATACTGTGCTCATGCTGGGTCGCTACCTTCAAGGATATACAGGGTGTTCAGGCTAAATTTGACAGTTTGCATAAAAGGTAAAGAAAACATATCTCATTCGAAAATAAAAGTATTTTAAAAAGTCAAAAAGATCAATCACAAAGATCTATCAACTAGATTATGGCTGGGAGATAACAGTTTATTCAAAGTAACAACTCTCAGCTTCTACCATGGCCTCAAGATGGCTCTGGAGGCTTATACATGCATTCCTCATTGTGTCTCTGGGAAGATCTTTGAATACACCTTCATTTTAGCCATCAGCTTGACCTTGGTATTGCAGGCAGAATAGTTGGTGTATTTCTTAACCACATCCCACATATTGTAGTCCATGGGATTACATTCAGGGGAATTAGGTGGCCAGAAATTGGCAGTGGTGGAGTTGTAGAAATTCTCTGACAATCAGAGGCATGGCAAAGAGCTGAATTCTGCTGTCACATATGTGACCTTCAAGCAGCAACCCTCTCCAGCCAGAGTTTGACCACAGTTTTCAGCAGCTTCACATAGCTGTCTGAATTGAACCCAAGGCCTAGTTCAAAGATGTGAGGTGGCATGGTATCATCATCACTGGAAACACACTTAATGATTAAGGCAGTTTGGGAGAATTTAGTTTTCATGATGTCCATGTCAAGTCTTACAGCCGTTACAGTGTTCACAAAGCATGGAACAACAGTTGTGATGCTGGCATTTTGATACCCAGTGCAAATCATCGTGATACAGGTAACTCTTTTCCAATATCCTGATGGCTTTTACTCCTCCGAGTCAGCTAACTTTTTCTTGACTTCAGTCTTTATGCTTTCCAATGCTGCTGTCTATTCACCAATACATCAAACTGTACCTGCAAAAAGGAGACATAAAAAAATCATGAAATTTAGCCCAAACACCCTACGGTTGATTATATTAACACTCTGAACCCAGTACTTCTTTGCTACAGATACAACAACAACAGTATAAGTACTGGTATTGAGTCATTTAACAAACCCAACAAGGCAGTATTCTGGCATGACTACAGTTCAATGACAGAAACTAATAAAATAGTAAAAGAATAACTAAATAAATACATAAAAAAAATAATAAAAGAAACAAAATCCCTTGAAGCTTTTATAATACATTTATTTGAATTTTTGATAAAGAAATTTGAAATCTTTACAAATGATGTGATGGTAAAAGTGTCAAATCTATGGCAACAAAATTTACAAATTGGGAAGAAAAAAAGATCAACAATTATTGAACATCACAATTCGTTTTCAGTTTTGGGAATAGAATTTTTTTTTCTTTTTTTTTTTTTGTTCAGGACAAAATAAAAGTTGTAAATATTTGCTTTTTTTTTTAACTTGAAAGTGATTTTTCTGTTCTTTAGATGCTACTGTTGAAGTTTAGTGGGTATTGGTCTGAAATTATTGATTGGGGATTTATTAAGTCAATTAGATTTTTGCTATACTATGAAGATGATGTAGTTATATTTCTATAAAATCATAGTCCTTCAATGTCTCTGTCGTATTAGTTCTGTTGTGCTTCAGCTTTGTACATAATTGTTCATATTTTATTAGACATACCCACTCAAGTTTAAATCTCTTTAGCATTACTAAGTGTATTCTATATGGAGAATATCTGATTCTCATCTAGCAGCTATATTTTATTAGATACGTATGTGTTTGTGTGCACATGTGTATAGGCTTGTTTTGTGTGTGTGTGTGTGTATTCACTTATGTATATTGTACTTGTTATTGCAATGATTGAGTTTTGTACACAATATGTACTTATCCCCAAAATACAATTTTTTCATAAGTTGTCTAGCTTGACAACCAATATATTTGTGCTTTTATCCTTTCTTCTTCATTATATGCAATAAATTATAAAATATATAATTAGATTCCATATATGAAATTATTTAGTTTCCAAACAAGAACAAAAGGTTTTTAAATAAATGTAAATGTCAAAAAAAAAAAAAAAAATATGCACTTTTGTAATAATAAGTAATCTCTTGTATAGACACAAGCAAAATTTTGTAAAAGAAACCCCAAAGGGATGAAAGACAAGCCAGACTTGGCAGGATTTGAACTCAGAATATAGAGATAGAACTAAATACAATAAGGCATTTAGTCTAATTCTCTTCTATATTGTCAACTCACTGCTCTTGTAACAATGATTGAGTTTGAAAACTGAACTAAAATTATATCAAAGGTAACAGTTAAATTAATTGTAACAATAATAATAATAATAATCCTTTCTACTGGAAGCACAAGGCCTCAAATTTGGTGTAAGGGATTAAGTCAATTACATCGACCCCAGTGCGTAACTGGTACTTATTTAATTGACTCCAAAAGGATGAAAGGCAAAGTTGACCTCGGCAGAATAATAATAATAATAATAACATTTTAAAAGATTTGTTAGGTCTACAGACCACTGAACTGTATATTCAATGATGATGACTAGGAGATGTATTCAGTATCAGGAAACATGAGCCCAAAAATAGACACTAGTGTAGTGTCTCCTGATCAAAGAACTATACCATACATTCAAGGAGGGAAACGCTACCATGATGTCTTCAGTCCAGGGGAATACATAACCTAGGAGGGGTGAGGAAATTGTGTGATATTCTGAGAGTTATTTTGAACCCAAAGTTGAAAGTTAATGTGATGTATTTGAAAGAAAATAAAAAAAAACTTTCGTTGCTACTTTGTGGAATTAAAGTTAAATTTGCATAACAGGATGTTTAGAACAAGAAAGAAAAAAATGATACTTTCAAAAAAATAGTAGTTATATTATAATTAGAAACAAATAAATGAAACAAAATTCATTTACACAATTGTTTGTAATTTGCTTTTTATTCTTCAGAATTCAATATATATTAAAAAAAATTTTTTTTTTTTCAAATTTCTTTTATATCTCTTTCTTATAAATGAAAAAAAATAATAGTAATAATAATAACAACAATGAAACCATTGAGTATTTCAATTTTAAAATCTAAGCAAAATATTTGAAAATATCTGTATAAACAATTCTTTTTTATCCACAGAATAAGATAACTTTGTTTTGACTTTTCTATTCTCTTTAAGCCTTCTGTATCATATAAACTGGCCAGATTCTGCCCCTGTAGACAGGGTGAGTTGTTCAAATTGTTAATAGCAGGCCTTGTTGATATGTTACTTTTGGTAGCAGGACCTCTGCTTCCATTGAATCATACAGTATGTCTTGGTTTAGTGTTATAAGTTCATCATTTTTATATTAATACATTAAAATACTTAACGATAAATAAACGGCCCTTACTACAAATGCTAAACTTCTTGATAACATTCAACCCTGAATATCAATTTGATTAGAATTTCAGATTATTACTAATCAACAATATAGTAAAAAAAACAACAAAATGACCCATTAAAAATAAACATGCCTAACAGTCAAAGCCTACAAGCCACTTTCTTTCAGCTACAGTCAGAAACTGCAATACAAAGATAAAGCAATATGATCTACTAGTGGTTTACTTTTATTTTTATTTTATTTCATTTTATTTTATTCATTTATTAACAAAACATATTTCATTACTGATTTCATAAATCAGTAATGAAATCTTGAAGATTTTACTATGAGAATTATGGGGCATGGAGATTTAGATTAGAAAGCAGTAGAATAAACACCAGGAATAATGGGTACAGAAGAGAGAAGTCTTTCTAACTTATTTAAATATATGTCTCTACACACTCAACATATCTCAACCACAGTATAACTTAACAATGAATGCTAAAGCACGCCATATTGATTTATATTGTTGGTCCATAGATATTGTTGGTCCATAATTGTTGGTCCATAGATATTGTTGGTCCATAATTAGGGACTGAGGTTTAAGAGTGTGCTAGGAGATCAGATCTCCTAGCACACTCTTAAACCTCAGTCCCTAATTAACTAACTTAATTCTTACCTGGTTATATTTTCACAGCAATAGTAATATTATCTCTTTGTAAAAGTAATATTTACTGGTTATAAAAGAAGACAAAAGAAAACACATCCTATTATATTCTTTGGCATACACACTATACTATTATTGTAGTCATTTTCAGAAACAGATATACAATATGATGATGATACATCTTTGTACCAGATATTAAAAGGTACAAAACAACCTCCAGTCCCGTCTTAGAATGAATCCACCAGATTGTTTGCCTACCAGAGACATATATTTCTTTGGAAAATATGAGTTTTTAATGTCTGTTTAACTCAAAACAGATTCAATAATCATAATCATTATGGAAGTAGAAGTGTTGGATGTTGATTCCGTGTGCTAAATAACACGAGATGCTAACTTCTCACTTGAATTTATGATTCACTAAAGGTTTGATAACAGCAAGGAAAAAAATTAAACTTTTATCTTTTACTTATTTCAGTCATTCGACTGTGGCCATACTGGAGCAAAATATTCTCATTCAAAATCTAGAGTCCTTCTTTTCTCAGGAATATGCATAGGAAAAAAATCCTTTTTTTTTTTTTTCCGAGTAACAGAAAATTTTGTCAAATGTCTTTTATAATATCAACAATATTGATTTTAGAATCAATTTTAACAATAATATTATAAAAGAACCATAATAATAATCTCATTAAATTTTGATGGAAACAGAAAATTTATCTCTAATTAAAACATGAGCAAAGGACTAAAATGATTTAACATTTGAAGAATAAAGGGGGAAATAAAAAAGAATTTTAAAAAAAGGCGGGAGAAATAGACCAGCAAGCAAGCTAATTATCCAACATGGAAGGTGCTGAGTAGTGAGCGAAAATAAGGGTTAAAATCCCTGTTTTTGTTTATATCACAACTATTTAAACAAGGAATCATAGCTCCTTCTACTATAATAGTTTCTAGTTCTTTAGCTTCAGCACAACCATAATTTGTTTTAAAAAATGAATGGCATGGAATTGGATTAGATACAAGAATTGTATTTGAGAAAATATGAAAATACCAATATGTAAAAATAGTAAGAAACTTCTAACTATAAAGCAATTCATGTTCTATTGTTATTGGTGTTGCAGTTAGTGATGATGCTGTTGGTTTATTTAGAAATAATATTCTATAAAAAAATAATTGTGAACCAGGAATATATATATATATATTTATGCATTTTGAATGGCAATAATAGATGTGGTCAGCTCTATGAATGTGTAACTCTCTTACATCAAAAACTGAGCACTGACTGAGAGCCAAGTACAACATATAGCAACGTACTCTCTGTTTTAGTACCACTGGTAGAAAGTTGATTAGAGTAGTATACAGAGGTAACAGAGATAAATTGATTGACAGTAGAAGAAATTGATGTCAGAGCAATTATTTTCTGAGTTGTGACATAAATAATCTGCTATATTAATACTATGCATTTTCACATTTTTTGGTGCTATTTATAAGCATAATAAACTTATAAATATACAGCATTTATCTTATAAAACTATGTTGAAAAATTTTCTTTTAGTTTGTCACACTTGTATTTTAGTACCAACAACAGCAAATATAATTTAAAACAATTTTCCAAATCTAGGACTGCCTCAATATAATGTGATAGTGGTGAGATAAGAAAAGCTGGGAAGGCTCTGTCATGTATCTGGAATTATCAAAATATGAGGATAAATATACAAAAAGAAAAAAAAAATGCTGAAACTTCTCTGTACTTTAAAAAATTTTTTTTTTCCAGACTGACAGATATGTCACAAGTAACACCTACTTCCTTGTTATAAGGGTAACAAAGTATACTTCACTTGGAGCCAGCCCTGATTATATTCAGGAGAGTTTAGATTAATAATGTAATTATTAATGTCAGAATGCCAAGTAATTTTACAAGCATTTTTCTCAAAAACCTCTGTGTGTGTGTGTGTGTGTGTGTGTATGAGAGAGGGTGAGTGAGTGAGAGAGAGAGAGAGTTTATGGAAATAACTAAGGCTAGATGGAAATTCTTTCTTCTAAGAGTCAGGATGGGGCAAGCAAGGCCCATGAACCTTTCCAGAGCCTCTGAGACAGGTGGGAGGAAATTATTCTCAGACCAGAGCCTTGACTTAAATGTCAGCTACAAGCACCCAAGGTGGGGTTAAACTGGGTGACTGGTTAAGTCTACCAGCATAACAGCTGGTAATCAGTAATGGAAACACCAATTGAAGTAGAGAGTATTAAATAATTTCTAGATTTTGTCATGAAATAATAACATCTATATAATTTATCTATATATTAAATCTTTCTTTTTTCATGTTGTCAATAAGTGAATAAATCTACTATACAACATACCACCATTCATCTCGGTCAATCTTTCTTCTCTCTTCTGTGAAGCTCAACAACCCCCTAGTTCTGATCTTACTACTTCTTTTTGTATCTGTCCATGCATATTATTTACTTACTTATATATATATGGTGAAGTTATTGAGTTGAGATAAGTCCCTTTGTCACAAGAGAGAAGAAACTGTTTTGGAGATGTCCCTTCAAAATATCAGACGCCTCTCTTTTTCCCCCAGCCTAGAGTTTCTTACCACGAACTTCACTGCATAATCTTTACTGGTACCACCAGTCTCCTTGGGCTCTTGTTTTATCACCAATATATTTTAAAATCAAAGCACTACAGTTGTTTCTATCATGTCACATTCAACAAGATCTTCAGTCAAAATAGGTGACACAGTCGACAATGGGCAAAGGAAATTAGATGAATAGATATATAAAAAAAAACGTTTGTTTTATGTATTATATATTACGTACCACCATGGGAGATGTCTATTTTGTTTTACTCTCATTAATAAAGAATTATATATATATATATATATATATATATATATATACACACACACATACATACACAACTGTAGCAGTTTATAAGCTTTTAAATATTTCTATATGGACAGAGGTCAAGTGAATGCAAAAGATCAAGAGATCAATATACTTTTTCTACAAAAACTTAAGAAAAATTTCCAGCTTTCAACTGTAAATAATTTTCAATTAATGACAGTCGTTCTGTATCCAGAATATTATCAAATGAAATAATTCTACTTTGAAAACACATTTAGTGGACAAAAATACAATAAAATAAAATAGAAATATA
>NC_069000.1:40734685-40737079 GCF_001194135.2 Octopus bimaculoides
TGTGTGTGTGTGTGTGTGTGTGTGTGTGTGTGTGTGTGTGTGTGTGTGTGTGTGTGTGTGTGTGTGTGTGTGTATCAATTCTGGAATCTTTGTTATATATTCATTTGATTCCTTTATATTATCATTGTTAGTATCATCATTACAAATATTATTATTAGTTTTATTCTGTTTATTTGATTGGTCTGGAGGAAAGGACTGTGACTTTATGGGCCCTCTGAGACTGGTGAGATCGATGTAGTTAATGTTCTTGAACACTTGCAAGCCAATGGTTGCAACAAAAATATGGGTAGGGAGAAAGAATTCCAGAAGACCATGTTCTGGAGGGGAAGGACTGTTATCAATTATTATTATTATTATTATTATTATAATTACTATAATAACAACTGCAGTGATTATCAAAACTATATTTAATATAATCACTATTAATATAATGAATGCTACAATTATAACAATCATTACAAGTATAATTACTACTACCATCCATCATATCATTATCATGTTGTTCTGCTCGCAATGATTGGGAAATCAAAATTAAAAATTTCATAGTCTTTGCATTGAAAAAAAAAAAAGCCTGTTACCAACCTAAAAACTTCAGTTACATTGAACGCCTTGAATGTCCCTTCTCCTCACTCACTACTCTCTTTTCTCTCTCAATACCATTCTACCATTATGCCTCATTTAAAACCTAGACTTTCACCTTCTCCTTGCTGAGTTTTGTACACTACAACCTATATCTAGGAAACGAACAAAAAGGCTTGATAAGGTTTAGATTTAGGTATAAATCATTGCAAAAAAAGGTTTACAAAAGCCCGATATAGAGTGGAGATTTAATATCATGATGATGATAAATCTTAATGTATTTTATTCATCCATCTTATGTGTACTTTATTTTATGTGTTTCAACATACTAGGTATAACAGAGCTACATTATGAACACTTGTATTATATAACCAACAATACTTCTATAATATAGCTATGAGCAATTTTATTTTATAGCCATGAACACTTCTATTATATAGTCACAAACACTTGTATTATAGAGCCATGCACACTGATATTATATAGCTTTGAACACTTGAATTATATAGTCATGAATGCTTTTATTATATAGACATGAACACTTCTGTTACACAGTCATAAACACTGCTTTTACATATCACAGGCTGAAAGTTAGAGGACTTGAACTCAGTCCTTTAAATTAATAAATCAATCACTAATTACATAGTCATTTCACTTCTAGCAACAATAAGTTATCCCTATACATGGAATCTATTTTTATCCGAGCCAGTGATGTCAAAGCTTTTATGCCTTTAATAATCCTCTCACTGGAGTATCCCGAGTATAAATGTATTTTAGTTTTATTTAGATAAATGCTTAGAGATAATTTTTTTATAACATGATAGTGCAAGGAAATTTTTTGTTTGCTCCTTTTCATTTTCCTTTTTTTTTTTTTTGTATATCTAAAAACCTACCATATGTCATAAATTTACCATCACTAATCTAAGGGAACTAAATCAGAGAGATCTATACTTGGCATGAGTGGTGTGTCATGCTGTATGAACCGAAACGCATTCTTTCAGCTGGCAGTTTGATTTCCCATTAACAAGATCATCTAAAAATTTTCCTTCTAATAGCTAACCACCAATCAGTAGAGGTAGCCACCATATCATAACACATTCTTTTATGGTGATTTAAAAAAAAAAAAAAGTAAATTTATTTGTGGAATGTTTAAATAATCAATATTTGAAGAAGAATATTGTGAAGATTTATTATTGCTGATGTCCTTCAAATATATTTTCAAATTTCTTGCTTGTTCTTTCATTTTGCATAGTAAGATAGGTAACAAAACTCTTCTTTAGTACAATTCAACTCAGCACTTTTTCTTTGTTCACTTGTTCATTCATTTTGCTTACTGAGGTTTTACAAATATCCTTATACACTCAGCAACTGTTTCATATCACTCCAAGGGGAAGATTTTAGTCTCACTTTAATTCATAGCAGGATTTTTTTAGTCTTACATATTTAGGTATTTTATTTTATATGTGAATGTTTACTATTATTATTATCATTTTGTATGTGTTTTGTAAAAGAATGAAGTAGACGCAGAATTTTACTGTTTCATTAGTTGTATTTCAGGGTAATCTATTAAGTTCTGTTATGCCATAATCAACAAAAAAAAACTTGAATTTTGCTCAAACATACGAATATTACTGCCAAAGGCTTTACATTCTCGTGTGTGTGTGTGTGTGTGTGTGTGTGTGTGTGTGTGTGTGTGTGTGTGTGTGTGTGTGTGTTTACATTTATATTAGTGCATAAACATTGATATCTCAATAATAAATATATCCTTTTGTCAAAAACTGTTAGCCCAATTAATATATATATACACAGGATTAT
>NC_069000.1:40737647-40740459 GCF_001194135.2 Octopus bimaculoides
ATATATATATATATATATATATATATATGTGTGTGTAAATATATATATATATATATATATATATATATGTGTGTATATATATATATACATGTATATGTATATATATATATACATGTATATGTATATATGTATATACACATATATATATATATATGTGTGTACACATACACACACATATATATTTATGAATACACACACACAAATAACATTTGACAACTTAGTAACAAGTGAACCCAAAAAGTCATCTTTTATTAATGTTTACAAACCAAAATGCACTGATTAAGTACTAATGCTGTCTTCAGACTTTACACCCATTTATTATTGGTATTGCTGGTAACTTATTTTATAACCTTCTCCAAAAACGAAATGATAAGTTGGCATCTATGGTTTTGAACTCAAAATCTCAGAGCCCCAAGTTACACACCATACGCTGGCATGCAAATTTAGTACTCTTCCAAACAAATTTGTGCATGTTTGTACGTGCACACACATGTGTGCAATCCTTGTGCTTGTATGTATACATACGTGTGTAAATATATATATAATAAATTTAGTTTTGATTGTAACTTCAAGTTTCACCTGATATCTAATTCAACAAAGCTGAAAGAGTTGTCAGTTGGAAGTCATAATTAAAATTAATTTCATGATAAATTTTATGCTACTTTTAGTATTGGGTCTGCCACATCCATCAGTAAATGGTCTGTTGTTATTCTTAAAATTCCTTTAAAATAACAACTAAATAATTAACACACACAGATACACACACACATATATATATATATTTGTAATATTATTGTACATGCACATACATGTGAAAATGTGTGAAATGCTGATGGAGAGTAAAGGTAAAAAGTAAACAAACTTCTACAGACAATACATGACAAGTATAGCTTTATAGACAGAAAATCACACAATATAGAACATTTTCTAAATGTATTTTTTTTTTAGTTTTATTTATTATTATTATTATCATTTTTACTTTACTGAGAAGAGTCAAGATTTTTTTTTTTTTTTAAATTTGAATAAATATCGTGGTAAATATACATAACGTGTGCTACATTTTGAGCAGCTTTGTTAAAATTAGGAGTTGCTTTTTGTCATAAATCTCCTTTCTGTTTATTTTAAAACAGAAAGGAACAAAAAAAAAACTGACGATAACATAGTGGTTTGACTTGTTTTGCTGTACAAAACTTTTTGTTTTTATCCAGCATCATTAGCAGCACAAGTGAAACATAATTTACAGAGTAACTTACCAACACACCACAACACTCACAACAAAAATAATGATATTAATCAGTAACAATAAATCATTTATTATGTAGGCACAAGGTCATAAATTATAAGGAAGGGAACAGCTGCTTAAATCAACCCAGTTCCTCACTGGTACTTATTTTTATCGACAATCCACCACTGGAAGGGTGAAAGGCAAAGTTGACCTTGGTGTGATTTGATCTCTGAATCTATAGGAACGTAACAAATACTGCCACTGCCCCAACTTAATAATAGTAACAGATAATAACAGCAAAAACATCTATAACAATAAATAGGCTCTAAGCCAGAGATCTGGAAGGTGGGGTAGTTGTCAGTTATATTGTCCCCCAGTTCTTGACTGGTACTTTATTTTATCAACCCCAGAAGGATGAAAGGAAAAGTTCACCTAGCTGGGATTTGATCTCAAGATCTATAAGGACATAACTAAATACTACCACCACACCACTTCAATAATAACAGCGACCGATAATAAATTACACTAATAAGGATAACAGTTTCAATATAGGCATAAGGCCAAACATTTTGGGATAGAAGAAACAGTTGATTAAATGAAATCTAGTACTTAGGTACTTATTTTATTTACTCTAGAAAGATTAAAGGCAAAGTTGGCCCTGGCAGGATTTGAACTCAAAATGTAGAGTGACACAACAAAATACCAGACGGTATGTTGTTCAAAAGCTCTATTGATTCCACCACTTCGCCCTTATAACTCCTTTCCGTAAGCCCAAGCACAAAATGTACTCACAAACGTGGATGGCGATGAGACAAACTGAGATGAAATAAAATAGAGCTCAAAATATTTTCTTTAAAAAAAAAACGAAAAAAATTACTAATAATAATACGGTACATTAAAAATTAAACATAAATTAAGAAACGGGGCTAAGAAAACAAATAGTGACAAAAATAATTATGTAAAGCACCTCTTTTATTTTTACATACTGTCTAAGAACATGCATCCTTCATCTTCGAAGCGATGTAGAAGCTGCTGAGTTCGTTCTTTTTCATCAACCTGAAGTAGAAAAAGAAAGGAAAAAAGATGTAGAAATAACGTATATATATATATATATATATATATAAGGTGAAACCCTGCCAAAAATTTAATGGTTGAGCAGCAAAGATTTTGAGTTTGTGTCAGTTTGACAATGGAGACTTTGCTCATGACAGGGCTTCATCATGGTCATTTGCCTTGTTCCATACATGTAATGAATTTTTATCCCATATTCTTTATTTACTTTAATCAAACTTTCTCTATCTCTCTCTCTCTCTCTCTCTCTCTCTCATTGATAGGAATAAATTACAATAATAATTACAATAATAATGGATATTAGCGTCAAATCTCTCTCTTAAATTTAAATTTAAAACTTTGGATATATAAACAAGGAGAACGATCCCTAAGGAGTCTAATTTAGACTTTTTTGCAGTGAAATCTCCTGCTATATTGGTAACGATTACATAGTTTTCTATGAAAAAGTATAATACAAATAATAAAGGAGTATATGCATATATAAGTACATGTATGTACATACCTACATCTACATGT
>NC_069000.1:40740559-40773163 GCF_001194135.2 Octopus bimaculoides
TATAAACGTAAGTTTCAAATTTTGGCAAAAAGGTCAGCATATTGGAGGAAGGGGTTAAGTTGATTACATTGATTCTGTATGTATGTATGCATGCAGGCATACAAACAAACAATTACTAATTAACTCAGTTGGACAAATGACAATGACAGGGATGATTACTCGAGTCATGTATGAAATCACCACTCAGCAATTTAAAAAGTCACAAACTGTGGTCATTTTACTTACCTGCCTAGCAAACTCTGCAATCATTAACAATTTCTTTATTGGTAAATGGAATCTGAAAAGGAAAAAAAATAATAATAATAATATGTTTAATCTAAAGTTAAAATGAAGTAAGATTCAATTTCCTATAGTCATTTCTACAATGTAGCTTACATAGGGAGTTCTGAAATTTCACATTTCCATCTACTTGACTGAAAATGAGTACCAGCCAACTGTAAGTGTAAATCTTTTTCTCTCAAGCTGTCACATCCTTGATATGTTACTGGGTCAGGTTGGGAGAGCTGAGTGGGTGTCTATATTTGCTTATGACTACACAAGCATCTAAAACAATAAATAAAGGTGTGGTACAAGTTACCCAATCATACTCACTTGCAAGTGACAGCTGAACTTCAGTCAAATAAGTAAGAGCAGCAACCATGCTCTTTTTCAGGACCTCCAAGACTAATATGGGAAGAGAGGAAGTTAAGCACAGAATAAAATCCTGGTTCATATGCCTGCCAGAGAGTGTACTTCACTAAAGACACTCCAGGGGGTCAGGTGGTGTTGTTAAACTGGATGATGGATTTGAGTATATCACCTAAGAATAGGAATGGACCATTCAATGAGATTCCAAATTGTTTTCATCCACCAAATTTTACTCATAAGGTCTCAAGTCAACTTGGGTCTCTAGAAGATATGATTCTCCAAATAAGCAAGTCGGAGAGGGAGGGAAGGAGAGTTAGTTGGTTGGCTGTGTGAGTGGATGGATATGTATATTATTGTTGGCACTCCGTCGCTTACGACGTCGAGGGTTCCAGTTGATCCGATCGTGAAATTAACGTGCAAGTGGCTGAGCACTCCACAGACACGTGTACCCTTAACGTAGTTCTCTGGGATATTCAGCGTGACAAGGCTGACCCTTTGCATTACAGGCACAACAGAAACAGGAAGTAAGAGTGAGAGAAAGTTGTGGTGGAAGAGTACAGCAGGGTTCGCCACCATCCCCTGCCGGAGCCTCGTGGAGCTTTAGGTGTTTTCGCTCATTAAACACTCACAACGCCCGGTCTGGGAATCGAAACCGCAATCCTATGACCGCAAGTCCGCTGCCCTAACCACTGGGCCATTGCGCCTCCACAGATATGTATATATTCAAACAGTAAAATGTATAGTTAGAAGAATGCTTAGATCTTGTCTTTAATCGCAAACAATAATATTCGTTGAATTGTGATTTTGAGGTTCAGGACTAAGTGACAGTTGTATTTTGCTAAAAACCAAGGTGCCTTAGCAGAGCTAAACTATTGCAAGCTTTTGCCCAGCTCTAAGGATAATTGGTTATCTTGATGTGCTGATTTCTACTTTGGCAACTGATGTTTCTTCCTCTGTTTGCCTTCACACGTTTCAGACATCTTATGAAAGGTCATCAGTGATGTTTTTTATCCTCTGCTAAAACCATGTACAGCTTTTATTTACAATCACAAAACTTTTCAGACTGGCAAAAACTTTGAAACTGGCAGCAGCTGTGAAGTATAAACATTTCATAACTAAAAGATGAAAAAACAAAATAACAAACCTTCTGTCGTAGATCTTGCTTCTGATCTTTTCCATGTCATTTGTGTTGAATATTTCCAACTCTTGTAACGCCACCATAACATGATCTGGTTTTGTTAAAACTGATACATGTTGGTTTGCCATGAAAGCATTTAACATTCCCATCTCAGTAAGAACATCTTTCAGGCCAGTTGTTCCAAATATGAGAAGACGTCGACCCTGTAAATGAAAGAAGATGAGAGTAAAAGGAATTTCTACTGGCCAATTGCTCAACTTTCTGACATAGCAGCTACATATGCTTCACTAACTAATCAACATTTTTCACTATCTTAAATGAGACCCATTTGTTTCAAAGCCTGTCTAATTTAGGGCCGTTATCATCTGGGCATAAACATCAACAGAACAGCAAATTTAAATCAATATACATGTTTGTCGTGTTCATGAGTTGTTTTCAAATGCTTGATTAGTTTCTCTCTGCAGTAGGTTTTAGCTCAAACAGAGCTGAGCAAAACCCAACAAGAACAATAAAAATAAAGACTTCCTTTCTCTTTATTTACCACCAGAATATTACTTACTACACCTTAATATCTTGCACAACTTTCATTAGATTTCTATAGATATACACTGCACTTCATCCAATTGGTTTTGGAAATAATGAAAAATTTCGTAAAATAATTTTGTCATTGGACGTAATGAACACAAAATTTTGAAACGTTTTATTTTAGATCACTTTAACAGGAAGTTTGTATCATAGAATCAGAGTTAGTCTAAGTTGGGCTGGTTATCAAAAGACAGATCACCACATATATTTAGAAGGTATCACAATATACCAGATCTTACTTTAGTTTTCAAGACATGTTTTCTCCTACATATGTAGTCAATGCTTGAGCATATTTTGAACTTCTAGCTATTTATAGTTACCAAGATCTAAAGGAAATTGTACTGCTATAAATCTATGTTTTGTAAACTAATTACATTTTATTTTATGTTAATTGATTTTTAAAAAATTTCATTAGCATATACTTTGACCAACATTTAATGTAATGTAAAAAGTTGGGTTGTATTTCTAAAATCCAGACAACTTATTAAAAAACAAACCATTCAAAAATAAAGAATAAAAAAATAAGTTTTAATTTATGCATTTTTTCAATTTTCCTTGGTAGCCACAGACAGACGGTTTGCCAGCATTTGGCAATGAGGGTTCAGTTGTTTGATCAACTGAATGACTTGCTCATTGAAGAAATATGTAAGTGGCTGAATATTCCAAAGACACATGTACTCTTGATGTAATTCTTAGGCAGTATCAATCAAGCAATTAAACATGATAATGACACTAGCATATCATATCTCATGGTTAAATAAATGGTGGGAATGAAGGTAATGGAAGATAAAAACGAAAAATATGAAATATATACAAGAAAAGAAAAGCTTACTAACCATTGGAGGACATCTTTTGAGCAAGACTAGGAGACATTGTAGTACATTGTTGGAGAACCTTGGACCAATAGCCACATAGTCTTTATAGAAGGAAAATAAAGAGAGACTTCGTGAGAATATATTTGTGTGTGTGTGTGTGTGTGTGTGTGTGTGTGTGTGTGTGTATACACAGTTGAAATTTACAGAAAAACAAAAGACAAAGACAGGTTTATTAACAACAAGCAGGTGTATTAGTTTGATGCTCAGGAAAGTGAGAAAGTTTTTTATGTTTCGAGCCTACACTCCTCAACAGAAAGGAACACAAGGCCTTTCACGACACTCAAAGCCAGGCCTTTCATGGCCCTTAAAGCCAGTCATAAGTAAAGATAAGTTTATAAACTCCCAATCTTTTTCCCTAACAACAGTGTTTACAATAAGAAATTTCCAAAATATAAAAAACAGTTACTGTTCTCAATGGACCGTGAAGTGTTCCTACTGACAAAGAGAAAGCAGAAAATGGAAATACTTACCAATAATCCGTTCAATATCATCAAGAAGAATGCAGCTGAGAGGAGACTTGTAAGCATCTTCAAACATCTACAAGTACAATGTCACAAAAAAAAAATCATTTCTCAAATAGGTGCAACACCACAAATTTTAGGAGAGAAGGAGTAATTAAATGGCATCTCAGTAGTTAATTCATCTCTACTCCTCCCCATTGCTCCACTAATTTTAAGTTCAAGGATACATATGTATATTCATAAATGCATATATACATATCTAGTGTAGGGTCTCAACTACTGTGGATTAAGCAGATAACATGTCGAATATAGATGTAATCAAAGTAAACCTGCAGACAAATACACATATACACACTAATGTGATTAGTCTAAAGTTATTGTTGTTCATACAGAGAAATTAATTTAATTAGGAGCAAGTGTGTGTCTGTGAGCAAGCATGTTGGTTTTAAACAATTATTTTGTATATTTAATTAAATTAATTTCTCTGTATTAACAACAATAACTTTAGACTAATCGCATTAGTGTGTATATGTGTATTTGTCTGCAGGTTTACCTTGATTACATCTATACATAGTTGGGAGCAAACTTCTTACTGCGCACACACACACATTATATACATCATCATCATTTAACATCTGCTTTCCATGCTGGCATATATGAGTGGACAAATGAAAGAAAAGGGTACTCAACACATTTAGTAGGTGTTACATGTATTATTTAAAACAGTTTAATTCCGCTCCATACAACTTGAACTTTTGCGGGCCTCTAACAGAAGCCCATCTCTTTCAGCCTTGAGATTACCAAATAGAGAAATACAGGAAGTCCAAAATAGCTACCGGAATATAGGCTGCCATTGGTCAAGGTGGGTCACATGGGGTTGTCAGAGTAATATCAATTGCTCAGCGACAGCAGTTCCATTAGAAAGGGGAGTTTCTTTGACTATGTGACTGAACTGGAAACTGGTGGTGTCTAAATGTCTTGGTGCAGCAGAAGTAAGACTGGTGAGTGTGTGATGTTACAGGCTTCTGTTAGAGACCTGCAAAACTTTAAGCCATATGGAGCCAATCAAACAGTTTTAAATTATACATACATATAGGTTTGGTGATGCAATACACAAAACTCTTGGTCCTTGAGTCACTACGTTGCTTCTGCTAAACAGCAATAAACATATATATGTGTATGTATACAGGGAGAGAGGGAGAAGGGAGAGAGAGAGAGAGGGAGAAGGGAGAGAGAGAGAGAGTGCTATTATCTGTAGCATGTAGGTACATACAAAAAAAAAGATAAACCAATTTCTACAAAGAAACAATCATAGAGAGTTATGGGGAGAGAGATCAAGACAGAAAGAAACAATACAACAGAGTGCTCACCTTTCGAATGTACTGAACTTTGGCCATTTCACTGAATCCAATCATTTGCTCAGGGGAACATATCTTGACGAAAGGCAGATCTGAGTTGGCCATCAGATAGGCTGCAAATGCTGACTTTCCAGCACCAGGGGCGCCTTGGAAACAGAGACAAAAGGTATTAATTATTTACACTGATAGAGGGAAACAGGGGTGTAAGTGATGGAAATAAACTCTAGTGTGTGACATACTTATTTTATCAACTTCATCAGATTAATAGATTCTAACAAGATTTGAAATCATTTCATAAGTGTGAATAAAATAGTGTAACATGCAGTTTTGAACTAATGCTACCCTTCATGTGTCTTTTATCAACTCAATACTGATATCTAAACATGATGCAAAGCCACAGATTTGTAAAGAGAGGTACAACTGAGTGAATTAACCCCTGCATCAATAGGCTTTTGGGTTGACTTCAATGCATGCATTTGAGCAAGTACCTTCTACAAAAGCCTCAGGTCGACCAGAGCTTTGTGAGTAGAATTTTGTGGGTACTGTGCACAAACCTGTTTTATGTATGTATGTATATATATATATATATATATATATACAAACATTATATTACATACAAAGATAAGAGGAATGACCAGCAAAAGTGGACTCCTATATGCTAGAAATAGATGCCGAATCATCTAACCACGAAAAAATATGTTCCCAGTAAAAAATTAGCGACACAACAGACTGTAAAAGGGCAAGACAAATGAAAAAATACTAAATAAAAAAAAACGATTAACCTACGCACCATTCTTTCCTCTTATTTTTGTATGTAATATAATTTTAATATTCAGATTTTTTTTAATATGCTATACCACTGGTTTTAATTGATTAATATCAATTTCTACCCTTATTAATAAATGTTATATATATAAATATATATATGCATTTGGTCTACTATCCTGTTTCACTGTTTATGCTCTATTCAAGTATGTTATCTAATTTAGTGGTTTGACAGATAGAGATCAATAAAATAATAACAAGCTGAGAAAATTGTTGAGCTGATAAGATCAATTAAACCTTGAAATTGGTACCCCAGCATGACAGTACTTGAATGAATGAAACGAGTAAAAGAATAACAACA
Organism: Octopus bimaculoides; assembly: GCF_001194135.2. Classification (NCBI taxonomy): domain Eukaryota; kingdom Metazoa; phylum Mollusca; class Cephalopoda; order Octopoda; family Octopodidae; genus Octopus; species Octopus bimaculoides. The sequence goes on from NC_069000.1 coordinate 40,746,730, forward strand.
CCAGCTGCAATAAGTTTTGCTTTCATACAAGTAGGAATCCGTGGATGTTTAAGAAAAGGAGAAATGTTAAGTGTAGTTTTCTGTTATTTTCTATTTCATCCATTCTTCTAGTTATGGTGACATCAGAAATTTATGATGCCAAGCAACAACTTTGTACTTACCATGTAGCAACATGGTTAGAAGAGGTGTCTTTGTGCTGTTTTTGATCTGAGAAATTAGTAGGTTGCCATACTGGAGAACCTCACGAACGGAATCACCCCATTCAATGATACCATTTGGAAAGAAGGAGTTGAAGTTGAAATCGCTGCGACCAAATGCCTGTGATGGAAGAGAGGAGGACAGTGAGAGGAGTTTGAGTGAATTGACAGAGATAAACATCAGGGTTTCCACAGTACACAAAATTCTGGTTTTGACATTGTAAAATTCTGATTAAATGGAAGAGAGGAGGACAGTGAGAGGAGTTTGAGTGAATTGACAGAGATAAACATGCAATCCATAATAACTATCAGGGTTTCCACAGTACACAAAATTCTGGTTTTGACATTGTAAAGTTCTGATTAAAATTATGGGAAGATTTCCCTTCAGCAATGAATGATTAATACTTTTTAATTCAATTTAAGACTTCAATTTTCATTTTATATAAAATATCACAGTCACAAATTTACAGCTAAATGTTTACGCTTTGAAGTTTGGCAATTACAGCTGGGTACCTCAAAGGATGGGCTAATTGCTTGAAGAATGAACAGTTTGTCATTTACAACAGTATTGCATTATATCCATGTTCAAGATGCTTAACTTTCAAACTTTCCATTTCACTCACTTCTAAATAAGTACCATGAGTAGACCATGCTTACCACAGCAATCAGTAGAAAAACTTTATAATTGACAATTGTTTAATTAGCTTGTAGTACAGAGTTCAAAGTCTAACATGAATATGGCTTGAAGAGAAATGAGTTCTGTCAAACTGTTTCTAAATACACTAAATGAAAACAAGGCAAAATCAGACACTAATTGTGAAAGAAAGAAATGTATGTTTCTAGATATTTTCCCCTAACTAGGTAATACTTGATACTTACTGGTTTGATATCATCCAATGAGCTTAGGAAATCATCTTGGGTGATTCTGACATTTTCTGCCTCTGTAGGATCAATTTCTGCTTTATTGGAGCCCTATATGAGCACAGAGAAACAATACAAAATGTAGTAAATGTTCTTTATTATTATCTTAATAATTGTGGAGTATATTCTTTTGTAATCAAAGATTTTTGTAATTTTTTTCTGTCACTGATTCATCCGACAAGTTTACATGAAACAAAACTTTAGAAACCATTGCAAAGACACGCATGAAGGAACAATGTGAAAACAGAAGTAAAAAAAAAAAAATAAATACCATGTCCAGTCTTAAGTGACAATGAAATACACAAATAAGAACATTGAAATGAATATATTAACAATGTACCATTAATTCTTTGAATATTGACAAAATATGTACCAGAAAATCTACACTAAAGTTGAGGAAACTTCCTCACCTGCTCCTCTATACCTTCTTTTACAACAGGTATATTTTAAAAGACAGCTAGGGTTAAAATCATTTCCCTCTTTTTTTTTGTAGTTATCCATCAATAGTTAATTCAACACCTCAATGTTTACACACTAAGGTAAGTCTTTACCTTTTAAGATTTTGTTTTCTTAATAAATACAGAAGTTACATAAATAGTTTTCAAGTTTAAAATTCATTATTGAAAACTAAAATTTAGTAAGGAAATAATATTTGATATTCAAACAAAATGTCTAGCTGCTGATAAAAGCTAGAAAAGGAGAAACATTCCAGCATCTTATAAGTTTTCATAATTCTAGATAAAATTCCATTTCCATTCAGTCTTCCTTAATAATAATAATTCTATAAAAAAAAAAAATAAATAAAACAGCGAAGGGAAATTACTCAAGGTGAGATGTACAGACGGATGTGTAGTGGCGCAAAATTATGGCTGCCATTAAGGAAGTACAATCTACGCATGCGCAAGGGACTTGCCTTCCCCGAAGCCCCTCGAGTGCGCATGCGTAGTAAAACCAAAAGCGTTTCTTTCACTTTCTAACTCTATTCAGCATGATACCTTCGACATGACAGCTACTTGCTCTTAACCTTCCAATGCCGATTACAAATTAACCAGCGGTTGCCAGGCTGAATGACACAGGATTTGTAAAACCAAGCATCACCAAAAATAAAACTTATTTTTATTATGTTGTTAATTGTTCTACTGTTTCTTAATATATAATTTTGTTGAAAGGTGATAGAGAGAGACTAATGTCTCTATTGCAACTATCAACCTATTACAGATGCAACAAAATTCTCAATAAATACGAGTTTCTCTTTTAATGAAGAAGGAAAGAAAATAAAATAAAACACTAGTGATCATCTACAGTCTTCATTGAAGAGGGGAGATAATTTGACCTAATTCATTTTACAAAATTAACGTTCATGATTCACAGAAAATATTAGCAGGCAGACGGCTATGGACATATTTTAGTCTTACTGAACCTCATTAGTAAGACAGTCACACGAGCCTGCATGAAATTATCTCCCACTCTTTTGAGAGTTGTTAACAATTCGTCAAGACTTATTTATTTAATTGAGAATCTTTTGCGTGTCATTCAGTACATCAACCATTAACCTATTTATTTAAATTTATGCCATTGGCCTGCTTGTGTTACTTCCCTTAGTCAAGCACAGGATTGATTTAATCCAGGGGTTTTCAAACTTTTTGACTTACGGACCTCTTTATATTTCAGGCTTTACCTTAGGGACCCCCTTATAAACGCTTATGAAATTTATACATAAATATTTGCTTAAAATAACATATATTTTTACATTTATTTAACAAATAGGTTTATTGTCAATTAAAAGATTTCGATTAAAAAACATATATAAAATCAAATTGCCCATAAAAAGTATTTGCTGTCCACGGACCCCCCTGTCTTGTCCTTGCGGACCACAGTTTGAAAACCCCTGATTTAATCAACTAAATCCTTTGCCTCAACATTGTTGGTCTTCTGCCTAAATAGTGAGAAACCTGATCCAATATTGTAAAATTATGTAAATTTAGAACATGAAACATTTTCTGGAATTACCTTTATTAAACTGTTCATAGCAGTGGAAACTGCACAGCGTACAAGACCTTCGAGTTCAGCTCCACTAAAGTTCTTTGTTTTATTAGCAATTTCTTTGAGGTCTACATTGTCATGAAGCAGTTTACTTTCTCTCATTGACTTAGTGTGGATTTTCAAAATGTCCACTCTGCCTTTCTCATCAGGTAAACCTTAATATAGATCAAAGTATATATATATATATATATATATATAATAAAACAAATGATATATATGCATATGCACGTATACCTACATCTACACACACACACACATATATAATGTAGGTATGTAGATTCAGAAATACATGCACACACACACACACACTCATATAATGCAAGTTTGTGTGTGTATAAATATGCAGAGAAGTAGTAGGATTTATTCAATTATTTGAAGCTGAGATTTCACTCTATTTCCAGACTGAAGAAAGGAAATAAGAATTTTAAAGTTGCAATAGTGTAAAAGCTTAGCTGCAAATAAATGAGTGCACACACACACACACACACACACATACAAAACACACAGAGGTTGGCCCAAAAATCTACATCCAGAAAAAGAGAACCTAAGTACCTTAAAAATCATAAATTACAAAATGTGTGCTAAAACTGATAACCTTCAACATCTATGCATTTTTGACTCTATTGAGTGCATGAACTTTGAACCCATCTTAAGATATTTGCTGTCCCAGGTGGATTCGATTGTCTCCTTCAGTGTATCAATAATTCTGGATCAAACCATGAAGACAACCAACTTCAATGATCTCACAAGAAAAAAAAAAAAATTACGAGTTGTTAGTCCTAGAGATCTAGTGGTTATTCAATTGGACTCTACCCCTATTTCACCTACTTGGGGTGGTGTTATTAATATAACTTCTAACACTTATATTAAAATGTAGTGGAGGCCTATCTCATTAAAACAATATTTTATGTTTTTCTAACAAAAGAATGACATCTAATTTAGAAATGTAACACGGATGTATGGTATATCTGATATATTAATGCCAAACAAATATGGACTTATGAACAACTCACCAAACATCTCAGCCTAAGCAATAATTCTTAGACGGGAATGTGTGTATGTGTATATATATATATATATATAAACATCACACACACACACAAGACAAATTTCCTCTGGATTGAAACACTTAGCCCACCCCTGTATACATAAGCAATAAAAGAAACAATCCTTAAAATATTTAATTTAGATGAAGAAAGAGTTTATTCATCACTTGTAGGATAGTAGGGGCACTATTGGAGTGTTTATTCTAATGCAATATATATCTAAAACAAGTCAGATATTGTAATTATTGTTCTCAAAGCATGGATGGTGAAACACTGATGCAGAAAATAAAGGAAGCTGTACAATAAATTCATAAATTTTTCAGATTTTTATATTTCCATTGGACAGAATAAAACGTGCTAAATTAGTAATAATCTCTGTTGTTATTGTTGATTAACTGTAATCATCAGCTTGAGTAGAATTCTGGCTCAGAGGTAACTAAATGCAGAAAAAGAGAATTCCCTACTAGAGTTTACCATGCTTTATTTGGTTGGGGATCATACTGTACACATCACACTGCATTGAAATAACTGCCTGCATTAGATACAATTAGGTTATGTTTCATTTGGTTTGCTATGAAGACCATTTATATATGATTCTCTCTAGAAGAAGGTAATCTCAAAAACATTTCATTTCGATAAAGAATTAGTTCATTAACCACTTGATAAACCTTATTCCTAAGGTGGTGAATTGACAGACTCATTAGATAACATTGGATAACATACATTAGATAACATTGGATAACATACATTAGATAACATTGGATAACATACTCATAACACTTGCTCCCACTCTGTGTTCTGGCTCAAAAGCACACCAATATCAACTTTGTCTTTCATTCTTTTGAGGTCGACGACTTGTAGTATTTGTACAGACTCTTTGTGTTTTGCTGGCAATGCCTCTGACATACTGGTACCAAGCAGTACTAGCTTTTAAGAAGACCCTTCTCTGGGAAACACTGGTGGCATGGAGAAGGGAAAGTTGCTTGCATGGGAAACTGTTAATCTTCCAAACAAAATCCTTGCCCAGAACAGCATATATAAGTGTGGATACATGGTCAACCCTAACCAACATAGACCTCAGACATATATGATTGTTGTCCCTAGTAGTTAGAAGCAGAGCCAGTAAATTGTAGACTTGTTTTCTTTCAAATAAACAAGAGATGGTTATCTAGTATAGCAAAGGATATTGTTGTTATGTCAATGTATATGCAAGATTTGTGTTGGTCTGGATCAGATAATAGAGGTATTGATTTTAAAATGGCTTTGTAGTATTGTAGAAATGTAACACGGATGTATGGTATATCTGATATATTAATGCCAAACAAATATGGACTTATGAACAACTGTAGAAGTGAATTGACCAAATGGATAAATTATTGGATTACCTCTTTGTGGGTTCCAAGTTCAAATTCCCTGCAAGTGTTTTAGAGAATTTCTCAGCAGGACACTTTATTCTGCATTTCCCCAGCTACTTTTAGACATAGCAGTCCATTTTTCTGGTTGATTATCTATTGATATCTCTGACCATGAAACATTATCTTCTTATTTCTAATGTAATTCTAAAGTGTTGTGTTCTTTTAGTGGATAGACATGTCATTTCAGGGACTGCAGTGACTCGACTCGAAGCAGATTGCATCCATGAACACTTTTTACTCCAGTGATAATGTCAACGATGGTGACAGTAATAATTATGATGAGTTTAGATAAAATTGTAAATAAAGTTTATATTCACCTATCTCCATTTGAACCTCCATTCGTCCAGGTCGGGTGAGAGCATCGTCAATCAGATCTTTTCTGTTTGTCATACCTGGGTACAGAAAAAACAATGTGAATCAACAAAATGATAAAGTTAACCTTGTGTTGTGCACAATAATCTCTATCTATATGCAAGTCTTCTGGATTCGAGGCTGTTCAACAATATTTCTTTTTTAGATAATGTTAAAATTCAGATCAAATATAGTCTAGGATTATGCATTTGTTAAAGAATAATTTCCTAAGAATAAAATTAAGGTTGTTATCATGTCACTCTCATTAACTCTGATCAGGCAGACATTCGGGATACAAGTAACTGGTCGAGTATTTGAGTGTATTCAATAGATCTAAGTACTTCCCAACAACCTAATTCCTCACATCAAGAACTACACTGCACACCTCAACAATATAGGGATTATTGTATGAAGTCAATATGAGAAACAAAAGCTATCTAAGAAGTGTCTTCAACTTACCAATGACAAGAATGTTGTTAAGTTGTTCGACACCATCAATCTTTGTTAGAAGCTGGTTGACAACTGTGTCATGTACACCTGTACCTCCACCCTGAAAAAAAAAGGGTTACTTTTTACAATTCAGCACTATACATTTTGTATTTTGAACATCCTCTTTTCCATGGTTATATGGGTCAGACATACCGTATTTTAATATGTATAAAGAAGCCCCTAATTTTTGGGGCGTAAAATCTGGAAAAAGGTTTTGTAAGGGATTACAATACTATCCATGTATAAAAAACTCTATTTTTTTAACCTAATTTTTGCCAAAAAATTGTTCCTTATACATGTTAAAATACAGTAATTTGTTGAGGCAAATTTCTTATAGCCAGATACCCTTCTTGTTACCAACCCTGACCGTTTCTCTTCTAGCCAGCCATGTGTTCACAGAAGATTGGAAATACATGACACTGCTTGTCTAACAACATTAATGGCAGCAATGCTGCTGCTTTTAATATTTAATTTTGCCACCTTATATTCAGAATTATAATCCTGCTGAATCTACACTGTCTTTCATCCTTCCAGATTCAATAGAATTTTTCCTACTGTTTATATTAGTCTGTTCAATCAAATGTCACCTCTAATAAATTGTGTCCTTGTGCTAAAGTTAAAAATAATCAGACAGACTTATTAGTGTCAGACAAAATGCTCTGTAGTATTTCTTCCAGGTCTTTAGGTTCCGAATTCAAAGTCTGCTGACATCAACTTTGTCTTTTGTCCTCTAGGAGTGAATAAAATACCAGCCAAGAACTGGGATTGATGAAACTAAATAATATCTGCTCCCAAAATTTCAGGCCTTATGTCTGTATAAGAATTATAATTATTTTTATGATTAGTAAATTATTTTTATCGTTATCATTGGTGAGTTGCTGGAATGGTTAGTGTGCCAAACAAAATGCTTAGCAACATTTCATCTGTCTTTAAGTTCTGAGTTTAAATTCCACTGGGACTGACTTTGCTTTTTATCTTTTGGGGGTCAATGGAATAAGTACTACTTGCATACTGGGGTTGATATAATTGACTAGCACCCTCCTCCAAAATTTCAGGCCTTATGCCTATAGTAGAAAGGATTATTATTATTATTAATATTTTTATTATTAGTTTCAGAACTGCACTTCATACTTACCACTGTTCCTCTCTGCTTGCAAATGGCATCAATTTCATCAAATATAATTATATGAAGACGGCTGTTACTACCACGCTGAATAAGAACATAATAAACAATGAGTTAACTTGCCTCAGCAAATATGATCAACATATCAAACGACTATTGTTCCCTGAAACATACATATATAATTATTATTTGTTTACCTGTTCTAGATGTTTCCATTCAGTGTTCAAATTCAGCCGTAGTCAACTTTACCTTTCATCCTTTTATTATCAGCGAAATAAAGTACCAATCAAGCATGGAGCTGATGGCATTGATTTGTTCCTCACCCACCTCAAAAACTGCAACAAGCAGGCAGAATCATTACTGCACAGGACAAAAATGGTTGGAGGCATTTCTTCAGGTCTTTTACTCTAAGTTCAAATTCTGCCGAGATCGACTTTATCTGTCTTTCTTTCAGGGTTGATAAATTAAGCATCAGTTGAGCACTGAGGTCAATGTAAATGACTCACCCCATCCCCCAAAATTGCTGGCCTTGTGCCAAAATTTGAAACAACAACAATTATCATTATTATTATTGTTATTATTATTATTATTAAGGCAGCATGCTGGCAGAATAATTAGCACACCAGGGAGGACAAACACAGACACACAAACACACACATATATATATATATATATATATATGTATATATATATATATATATATATATATATATATATATATATATATACATATATACGACGGGCTTTTTTCAGTTTCCGTCTACCAAATCCACTCACAAGGCTTTGGTCGGCCCGAGGCTATAGTAGAAGACACTTGCCCAAGGTGCCACGCAGTGGGACTGAACCTGGAACCATGTGGTTGGTAAGCAAGCTACTTACCACACAGCCACTATATATATGTTTTTTCAATGTTTACACTTAAATGGTGTTATTAAAGCAATTGTCTTTACAATAAGATAAACTACCTCCTACAGTTCACTCAGTTATAAAGTAAAAGTGTCAAGTAGGAAAGAGAAACCCAGGTGGCAAACTGGAAAACTATTAGAGCATCAGATTTCATCTTTTCAAGGTTGATAAATAAAATACTGCTCTAGGGTGGGGGACTAGTGGAATTGTTAGAGCACCAAACAGAATACTTTATCATATTTGTTTCAGACTGGCTTTTCACATTCTGAGTTCAAATCCTACTATGGTCCTTTTGGATGGTAGACTTAACCCATCACACAGTTAACACCAGCCCCTGGTGCTTGGGGACCTATAACAGGATCCACTCTATTGCAAGCTTTTAAGTGGTGTATCTGGTTTGAGGAAGCCTTATAAAGACTCATAAACACTGTCCTTACCTCCTGACTAAGAGATAAAAAGAAAGCAGAGTTATATGCTTGCTTCACCAGCACAAAACAAGAGTTGAAGATTTTAACTTATGTCCATGTGATCAAAGTCTGTCACCTTAACAAGAGAGCCACTGTGTCTTGTTATGTATATCTGCATGTGAGTAAAATAGAGAGAAAAGAAGAAAGAGTGAATGTGTGTGTGTGTATGTGCATGTGCGTGCGTGTAATGTGTGTGTTCATAACAAACCAAGACCGCAATAATTCTAATTTCACTTACAGCTTTCTCTTCTTCTTCAGCATCAGCAAACAATTTTCTGATGTTTGCTTCAGACTCTCCGACATACTTGTCCAGAATCTGTGGACCATTTACAATCTTTGGTTCTGTTGCATTCAACATCTGACCTATTTTCCTAAAGAAATAGTGCAGGAAATAAACATTTTTTTACTTTTTATCTTAAAGAAAATATATATCCAGTTTCATTATTTTATTTACCATATTACACTCATTCCTTGATGTCTCAAATAGATTTTGATTAATAATCCTTAATCAATATAATCATGAAGCAACTGACTATTCCAAATTATAAGGGAACATAGTTTCCCAATATTTAAAAGCTAAAACATGTAAGATTCTGCTTTTTTAAATTCTTTCACAACTATATTTCTAATAAAATATGTTTGTAATATGTGTCAAATAATTTTGAAAATAATCCAGAATTTTAATGAATTAAATAAAAAAAATTAACTTATTTTATTAAGTTAATGTTTAAAATATAACTAGGTTCAATAAAAGCAACACAATAGCTATAGCATGGTTTGAAGTCATAATGTAAACATTAACTTACCTGGCAATAAGAGTCTTGCCAGTACCGGGAGGACCAAATAGCAGAATTCCTTTCACATGACGCACACCTTGAGAACAGACAAAAACCAATGTAAATTATCTACTGCAAATTCAGAATTGGTTTCTATTTTTCGTTTTTGCTATTTTGCATCTATTTTTCCCTGCTGGAATGGGTTCCAAACTTTTTTCATTTTGGATATTCTAGGTGCATGTATTTTGTATTTTCCAGTTGGCTACCCATCTTACTACCAATAACTCACACATGAAATAGATGAGATGGTATCTGTTATCAATCAACTAGAAGCCAAATTTTGATTGTAATGAGATTTGAATTTACAACTCAGTAGCTCAGTGGTTCAGTACTGGATTATTTAAAAATTTAATCCATGGATGAGTAGCAGTACACATAGTTTTTGAAGGCTATTCCAGATTAGTGAGAGTGATGTTTAGTTGGTATTTCTACATTTTTATGTCTATAGTGAAAAATATTGTCAAGGAAGTTGCAACGTTTCACAGTTTGGGGGTTAAAGGTTTGTGAAGGTGGGACATAACAGATAACAAAAAGGAGAAATGTGAAAGAATAAGGTGGGGTTGAAGAAACAGGATATAGTGCATTGGCATACAAGTGATTTTAATGTGTAAGTGAGTGAACAGAATCATCACTAGGTAGGTAATACTAGTGAGACAAATCTCACACACCTACATTATCATAATAAAGTCCTGCACTTCATATCCTAAATCTCTGGTGATGAATCTGGATAGGAGAGCTTGAAACTTTTCTCAATAACTGACAGAGATGTCCAAAGAATGATGATGGTAGTTTATTTATTTTCTCCAAAGCAGTACCAAGAAAACTATATTCTACATTGTTTCACAGCTTGTGAGAAGACTGGTAAAGAACTTTAAATTTGTTTTAGAGTTAGATGTGTTTTTCTCAAAAAAGATTCATAGAAGTTGTATGTTTTTCAAGCCTTGAAGGAAGTGTCCATGTTTTTGAGTCGCACAAGACAACTGGCACAACAAGAGGACGAAAGGTATTGATTTTAAAAGATTGGCTTAAACCAGATGTCCAAATACTGGTTAAATTCTCGCAAAGAATGAAGGTATATCAATGAATCAGATGGCTCTTTGTGGAGGTGATTTAGAATGTGTGTCGCATCAGCAGCTGGGAAAGTACTAATTAAGAAGGGTATTTTCAAGCAATGCTTATAGATGGTTACATTTTCATACATGTGGTGATGATGATAATGATGATGAGGAGGAGAAGGTGGAGGAGGAAACGGGGTAATTACAAAAGCAAAGTAACAGACTTACCTAACTGTTTGACAATATCTGGTGGGAAAACACGAGAAGCAAATGCTCTCCGGAAGATGGTGGAGAATTCATTGTCCAGACCGCCAATGCCCATCTTAGTAAAGTCCCAGTCAGGAGAAATCACAGATGTGTACCTGTTTTTAAGAATTAGGAAAACGACAATAATGACAACAACATTAATAATAATAATAATATTAACAAGCAACAAGAGCACTCAGAAAGCACAAACCTTCACCAAAGCAACACCAATGTCCTCTCAACGATTAGCCAGAGATGGTTTTTTAAATGTGAATATCTGAAATAAACTCGACTGCTCTTACAAGCGAGAATACTAAAAATATCGCTAAGCATTTCGCCCGGCGTGCTAACATTTCTGCCAGCCAGCTGTTACCAATTTCTGTTGAGATGCTCTGTGCTTCTTTCAATTAATTTTAAATATAACAAAGAATTTAGTAAAATAACTTAGTTATCATTCAGCTAGTGTTAGGAACATAAATTGTGACTAAGGTTTGGTGGAAGATTTTAATTCAGAACTTTTGAAAACAAGACATTTGTACTACAGAGCCAGAAGCAGTTTCAACTGGGTTGGTATCAAAAGGGTTAATTCTCAGAAAAATACAATCAGACAACACCATTTATCAAACACTTACCCTTTGTTCTTGCCAACAAGAACAATAGCGGAATGTTCAGATGCTAGGAACTTGATATTAGTTGTACTCAGTAATCTACCAGTAATACCCTTTCAGAGAACAAAAAACAACAATCAGTGGGTAATACATATAACAAAAGAAAGAAAATTTCTTAGCTCCCAATCATCAAGAGATACTAGGATTGTGGAAACCTCAGATCCCTCTGTAAAGATGTATAAAGTTTTGGAGACATTTATCAACAAATGGTAACTCATAGTAACAGTCATAATTGCATCAGAACTGAAAGTTTATAATGGTTTTGATGTGTGTGTGTGTAGGGAGTGCTCGTATGATACAGAGGGCTGCTAGTTTCTAACATTAACACAAACACACAGACATACTCATGTATGCATCAGCAATTGTCAAGCTCTCAATCTTTCGCAAATAGCAAAATTCCAAAGTAAAATATTTTCCCAGTCCTTCTGCTTTAAAACTACATATCACTTTGAAAACCCTTTGTAAATGCCAAAGTTGAACATCAGCTGTGTTGCCCTCACCAGTCAGGACTACAAAAGCTATAAACACTGGACCTATTTAAAAAATTTTAAAAACATGCAAACTTGTGCACCTACGAAGTGGTATCAAAAAGTTCCATAACTAGTTTTGTAGCTCCCCAACAGATCACAGCACACAGTCACATGCACAGTGAGAGCTAGCAGTGACCTTTCATGAGGCAGTGTGCCAAGTGATATCACTATTTTTACTTGACAAGTTGCGAAATTTGTGTGTTCGTGATCATGTGTATGCTGTAGTCTGCAATTTTCATGGACAGGAACAAAGAGCCAACGGGAAATTTTGTGTTAAACTTGGGAAATTTGCTATAGAGATATTGAGCATGCTTTGGTAAGCTTACAGTGACGAGACAATGGGTTATACACAATGTTTTGAGTGGCACGAGAGTTTCAGAAGCAGAAGAACATCCCTTGAAGGCAATGAGCAATTTGGAAGGCCTGCCACAAGTATCACCCCCAGAAATGAGGTATTGTGCATTGAGAATTTGTCCCCCCAGGGTCAGACTGTCAATCGAGAGTCCTACTGCAAAGTTTTGAAGTGTCTGAGGGAGGACGTTTGGTGAAAGCAACCGGTTCTGTGGAGTGCAAAGAATTGAATTCTTCATAACAACAATGCATCCTGTCACCGAGCTCTCCGCACTTGTGAGTTTCTTGCCAAAAAACAATGGTATCGCTTCCACACCCATCTTATTTGTCAGATTTAGCCATTGCAGACATCCATTTCTTTCCCAAGATGAAAATGCAGCTCAAAGGTTGCCATTTTAACACCATTGTTGAAATCTAGAGAGAATCACAAAAGGTCCTCAACTTGCTTACAGAAAATGACTTCCAGGCTAAAATTCCAAAAGTAGCAGGAACGCTGGGACCGGTGACCATTTTGTAGATGATGTTAAAACAGGTAAATGAGCTATTTTTTTTTATTAAACATAACTAATCTGGGAACCTTTTGCTATCACTTCATATACTAAACACAAACACATAGATAGAATTGTGATCTACCTACCCCTCGTACACCGGCTGTGCCACCCACTTGGTTTGCAATATCATACACTGGAATTTAAAAAATATTTAAATAACAAAAATATCACAAATATCAGAAATATTCCCCACTGAAGGGAACAGAATACATGTAAATATGATAATGATTTCTAACATAGGCACATAACCACGTATTTAGGGAAAGAGGGGTAGCCAATTATATCAACATCTATATATTACAGGTATTTATTTTATCATCTCTAGAAAGAGAAAAGTTCAAGAACTTGAATTTAGGAAGTAGAGTAATGTAACTTAATTTTGTCAGTCACTCTACTAATTCTGCTACCTATTGCTTCCGATGTAATTGTTGTCATCACTGTTTTTTTTATTATCTACTTTTTCCATACTTGCATGGCTTAAACAAAACTTATTGAAGAGGCATTCAAAGGTTAGATACACTTTCTATTTCCAGCCCCAGAACTAGAAAGAATTGTTATTATTATTATCTTTATTATTATGATGATGATGGTTTGATTATTTATTTGTATTAAATATATCATCATATCATCAAATTCAGAATTCATTTTTCTGTATGAAAAGGGGTTGGCTGTTTCTACAAATTCATATCTTTGTATGATTATCTACTGAAAGTAAAAGCAGCTGGATATGAAGAGGCATTTATTTTACAATAGGTTCCAATAAAGTCTATTACTTCACTACCTAAAATGTGCAATACAATGCAAGACATCAAAATCTGGCGATAGCATAAAAAGAAAGATTTTGTAAAACACTGCAGGAAAAAAAGAAAGAAAAGAAAACAGTAAGAAAAAGAGAAATTGTATTTACCTTTAATCTCTTTTACAGAAGCTGAAAAGACTGTTTTCTTCATTTCAAACTCAAATGCAAATGGCATTCCAACTGAGAATAAAATTCCAGTAAACTTTTGAATAAACTCATTAGTAATACATTCAGAATCCATGGTATCATTTGATATTCTGTCAAATAAGAAGAAAGCATGATTCTATTAGATATCTAGATGATTTTTAAAGGATAAGACACACAGGTCATGTTTATTGCTAACTTGTTTCAGTCAAAGGACTGTAGGGGCACTGCCTTAAAGGGTTTAGTCGAACAAATTAACCCCAACACTTATTTTTCTTAAGACTAGTATTCCTTCTACCAGTTTCTTTTGTCAAACCATTAAGTTATGAAGATGTGAATAAACCAAAACTGGTTGTCATGTGGTGGTGGGGGTTGAACACAAATACACACACATACACACATATGATGGGCTTTTTTCAGTTTCCATTTACCAAATCCACTCACAAGGTTTTGGTAGAAGACATTTGACATTTGCCCAAGGTGCTACACAGTGGGACTGAGCCTGAAACCATGTGGCTGGGAAGGAAACTTCTTACCACATAGCCATGTCTGTGTGCTTATAATTAATATTCTGAAATATATTTTAAAGTAAAACAAATTTTTTCATTTTCATATTTGATCTACAATTTGTAATGAAGGAAAATCACAAGACAAAATGATTTTTGAAAAATATAATCTCTCAATTAATCTATTTCTTTGTCACACTCTAACCTTTCGTCATCTGGCACGGGATAACCTCCTCCAATATCCCCTCCTCTCAAAGGATCTTTGTCTTGGAAGTTAGTTGCTGACCTTGCAAGTGCTGATGCCGTGTAAAAAGCATCCAGTCCACACTGTGAAGTGGGTGGTGTTTAGAAGGACATTCAGCTGTAAAAACCATCCCAAAACTGACCTCACCTCTGCTTGTGCCATGTAAAAAGCATCCAATCCACTCTGCAGGGTGGTTGGTGTTAGGAAGAGCATCCAGCTGTAAAAACCATGCCAAAACAGACACTGAAGCTTGCCCAGCCAGTTCCTGTCAAACTGTTCAACAGCATGGAAAGTGGATGTTAAATGATGATGATGATGATGATAATGATATATATATAATTTACACCGTGCAATGAAATCACAGCCTACATTTATAACTGAGAGCGAAGATAAACAGTTTGTTGTCTACACAGCACAACTGTGAATGATATATATCACAGTGTGAAGTGAATGTACATGAGTGCCCAAATAACACTGTGACAGCTTCTCAGAGGAATGGAATGGTCTTGGAACAATTAAGCCCAGATGTTACATACAACTCAGAGATCCCCATAGAAGCCATCTTCAGTTCTTTCAATCCCAACAACTATAAATACAAAGAAGAACAAATGGTGCACATGATAAAATACCTACTTCTTCTTGCTGAAGAAATCAATGTCAACAACGATAGACTCAATAGAATCCAAGGAACTTTCTGGAATGGGAGTCACTTCCACCCTTTGGCCAAGTGGAAGGCTTGCCCAGTTCCTCTGAAATAGAGAACAGAACAACATAGAATATATCACAAGAAGATTCTCATAAATATTTATATTTCAATAATCCTTCTAAATCCAGTTTGTTGTACAGTATCCCCAGTTTAACTTACACTGTGTATGTCCATAATCAAAGACATTCACATTACGATCATCCAATCCTTTTTTCGGATATTGCACATATAATACTACATTATCTAACATGTTCCCCTTGTTATCATGAAGGCAAAGAGTAGTTTAACAGAAATTCAACTGTTATTTCTAGTAAGTAAAGTGCACTCTTAGAGCTTACCTTGTTGACTCATCTATCTAGTGTATTGTATTGCAGAAAGGTGGCTAAGTTATCCTCAAGCTGAATCTGTGAAAATGTTTTCCACAAAAAATTCCAATATAATTGTAATCTACATTATTTGAAATGTATTTGTACAAAATGTCATTAACAAATATCCATTTTCCAGTAAGTTATGAAGAAACAGTCAATGGGGGAAGCACACTTCTGTAGTTAGGCCCAAAATGAGCAAATGAATGAATGCTATTAGATGAATAAAGGCTACAAAAGAAAATTAGATGTAATATCATCATCATCATATTTTAATGTCCACTGACCATGCTGGTATGGGCTGGACAGTTTGACCAGGGCTGATAAGCTGAGGGGCTGCACCAGATTCCAGTCTGATTTGGCATGGTTTCTATGGCTGGATGCCCTTCCTAATGTCAACCACTCTGAGAATGTAATGGTTGCTTTTACATGTCACCGGCACAGGTGCCAGTTGCATGACACCAGCATCCGCCATGACTATGATTTCACTTGACTTGATGGGTCTCCTACTCAAGCATGGCATATTGCCAAAGGTCTGTTCATTCGTTATTGCCTCCCTGAGGCCCAACACTTGAAAGGTGATTTTCACGTGCCACCAGCACAGGTGCCAGTTACACGACACTTGCATCAGCCACATTGCCTTTGTGAGGTCCAATGCTCAACAGGTGCTTTTTAAGTAAGGTATCTGTATTCACTGATGTTCACATGAAACTTATGATACCATGGAATTATAAGATATAATATTTACAGAAGTATCTAGCTGAGAAATATCATTTAAAGACAGATGGAAAAAATATTGAATGAAACATGTCGGTAAATACATCCAATGTGAAAGAAACAGTTTGAAAAATAACCATCAAGTCAACACTGTCTCAATTCCTGGCTGAGTCTGTAATCACTTTACTAAGATCATTGAACTGGGAAATGATATGTCACTGCTATTTCCTTCTTTGCTGAAAGCAAAGAGGTGGATCACCCATTGATGTATACCTGTGAAAAGGGTAAGGTATGCAATAAATTGTAAATATTTGATGACTAATTTATATATGAGAAATATCAATACTGAAATTGATTATTTCTTTGAGAATTATCTATGTAACATGCAGAAAAACAAAGAAACACAAGACATTAGTTGTAAAGTGTGTTATACTTACATGTAACGCATTGAATGTCACACGACCTTTTCCCACTTGGTCACTGTGAATGACTGAGATTTTATAGTCAATACCTCTAGGATTTTTGAGGATCACATATCTGCAGGGATATATAGAAAAAAAGTATGAGAGAGAGAGAGAGAGAGAGGACGTATACAGAAAAGGAAGTCAACAAGGACCAAATAATTTGGAAGGAAGAAACAGTAATACAAAGAAAACAAAATAAAGAAAAATGGTGAAGGTAAAACAAAAAGTTCAAAAGAAGAGAGAGAAAGGAAAGGGTGGAGAAGAAGAAAGAGGAAAAAGGAAGAGAAGAGAGAGAGTAAGAGATATAGAACTAAAGAGAATGCAAGATGGAAACCAAGTATGACTCAAATGATGCTATTTTGATCAAAACCACAGATCTTTCACAAATATGTGTCATTCACTTCATACAATATTCTCCACCTCCAAGTTTTCAAATAAGTGTTCCTAAGTTTGAATCTTGTCTGAGACTATATACAAATCCCCTGATGAACATCAGAGATTAAACCAATAGAAATAGAATGTGAATGTAGATATTGGAAAACCATTCATCTCTAAAGATAAGGTTTAATAGTTTGTTAAAATTATACCCTTCTTAACAACAATTTATCTCAGGTATTAGACATTTAGACTGAACTCAGTCTGAATCATTATTTCACTTCATGACGGAGTGGATTTTGTTTGGATTCAGCATGTAGACTATCACTCAATATTGTGTATGGCTACTTAAAATATGTGTCATTGCTAAAAAATTGAGTATTATCGTTCACTTGTAAAAGAAACTCATTTTGAACTCCTTCATATGATGGAACTGAAAACCCAAGAAGCAGAAACCTGCAATGTTGATACTGGATTAGCTGTCGAGGTATATATATATATACAGTAATCCCTTGCCATATCACGATTTACTATTTAAGCTTATGTCAATTCCTCCATGGTGTTGTTTTGCATTTATAATAAAATAAATATATACAAATTATAAAAATAACAAAAAAAAAATATATGGTGCAGTACTGTTTCTACTTTGCAGATTTTCACCTATTGCAGGCGATTTCATGAATTCTACTCTACATAGCTCCCTGCCAGAACTGTTGACTTTCATTGGAACCGGGAAGGCATTTTAATTGTCCTGCTCGTGCGTGTGGTCATTCTGCTCTTTAGTAACTGTTCCTTGTCAAGGGTTGGTGTGATCTGTCTAGGGCAGCTCCTGTTTGGTGGTTAGGCTACCTGAATGGGGCTGTCAGTATTGAGATGGTCCAGTTTCAACCTATTGATGGAGACTGTGTCTTGTCATCCACCAATTAAGAGTTGAAATGATTTATCTACCGGATGTATGACTTCATGTATTTCCGTGCTGCAGAGAGAGATAGCCTCAGGCCAACAGGTGTTGCAGTCTACCAAGGTCAGTAGGTATGAGCAACCCTGTGAAGGTGGTAGGGGGCTGACAAGGTTGATGTTGATGTAGGTGAATCAGGCCTGTGGTGGTTCATTGTTGCCGAGCGGTGCTTTGTTGAGTTGATGGACCTTGGCTTGTTGACAGGGGATGCAGGTCCTGGTCCAGTCTCCAATTTGCTTGGCCATACTGTGCCATATAAACTTGCTTGACAGCAGCTGCTCTGTGGCTTTAGTACCTAGCTGGGACAGTCCATGAATGATGTCAAAAACTTTCTTGTGCCAGTCTGATAGGACGATCAGTTGTGGCTTCCCAGTGGATACATCACACAGTAGGGTTATACTGTTAGAGCCAAAGTGCACGTCCTGCAAATAAAGTGATGTAATGGTAGTGCAGTAGGCCCTGATCTTGTCATCTGTCTGTTAATCCATGGATTAAAGTTCTCATTCCATTGTCCATACCAGGAATAGTTTCTTATTAGTTATCCTACTACTTGAAATGTCACTTGCTTGTTTCATTTGAACCAAAGTGTATTGGACTGACTGACACAGAAATTGAACTCATGCCTACAAGCTAAGCTATTACTAACATTATAGTGAATCTAAATACTGATTAAGTATTAAGTGTGGTAGTTTAGCATATGGGTGTGAGTTCAATCCTTAGGTCAGTCAAATAATATAGGGCAAGCAATAGCACAAGTAGTAGTTCTCATTCTAAAGTCCTGATGTGGACACCGGAATGAAAACAATAATATATCTGAGTTGATTTAAAAACGGATTTGGCTCAAAATTGCACGAGCATCAAAGATTATGACAAGTATCTGAAGTAAGAGGGGACAACAGCCAAAACATTGTGACTATGACAACCAAGATGAAGACACTATTCCAAACATATCAGTATATGATAATATATGAAGTGTTAATCTACTTAACTAATAATCAAGCATTTTATCTAACTGAATTCTATTTTTGTCTTAAGTACTAAAATTAAATTTATAACATTAATGAAACATATCAATGTCCACCATCACTCTGCTAGGGCATGCACAGAAGAGATCAAGTGCTGGCTCCACAGAAGAGTATTTTAGTTTACATCCCATCATTAGCACTGGCTACGTCCCTCCTTCCACCTACTTTTCCCGCCCTAATTACCAGATAACTACGGAACAAGTAAGTAAAAGATGCGAGGCAGGGGCAATTGCTAGCAACAATAATGAAGTTAGCACTAGTATGAAAAAGATTATCAGCATTCAGCAATAGTAGATAAATTATAATTTTGGCAGCAGTAGGGAAAAATTATTAGCAACAGTGAAGAGAAGGTAGATGGCAACATAGGAGTGATCATTATCATTTTTACAAAATGAGGTGGTTGACAACAATATTCATTGCTGTTATTTATTAGTTCACATTCAAAACAATTATCAGTTCACAGTCTAAAGAGATATCAGTTTGCAACATTCAACAGAGATACAGCTCACATTATAAAGAAAATATTACTTCACATCCTGAAGAGACATTAATTCACTTTCTTAGGAGATACCAGTTCACATTTTGGAAAGATATCAGTCCACAACTTATAAATAACAATATATTTTATTATCTAAAGAGTTACTGATTCACATCCTATCAGTGACACTATGATCTTCCCTCAAACCTCTCCAGTTCCATTTACCAATAGCAATGGAGCATGTACAAAAAGTGAGGAAAATGAGTATTAATAATAGAGAACCTAGAATATATATTAGAAACTGCAGACTAGTTTCAGTTGCCTACATTGAAAAAAATAAAAATAAGCATGCCGCTTATACATTGCTGAAGACTAGGTCCATTTATTTCACATGGCCCACATTCAAAGTGCAAAAAAGGACAATGCAAGTGAGAGATGTTTGATGCTTCCACCAGATAAAGGTACAAGGAATGAGTTAACCACATTCTTAACCACAACATCTCAACCAAAATAATGAAACAGCTTTGCAAATACAATTTTGAAAGAGACCATTACCCCATTATAACATCATAGCTCATACTGACTCTTGCTCTCACACAAAAATGAATAAATGGATGAACATGAAAATTAAAGACTCATCATCATTATCTTTTTTTTTTTAATTTTACAGTCACTTTTTCCCATGTGGCATGGGTTAAATGAGAGTTCTTGAAGCTGTATTCTAAGGCTAGTTACCCCTCCCTGATGCCAAATCTTACTCATTGAAAAATTGAGGTGCTAGACTTTTGTTTTTGTGAGTCAGAAACCACATCACTTTAACTAAAGCTATGTAATTGCATAGAAGCACTTGTGTGATGCCATGTAAAGGCATCCAGCACATTCTGCAAAGTGGTTGGTGTTAGGAAGGGCATCCAGCACATTCTGCAAAGTGGTTGGTGTTAGGAAGGGCATCCAGCCATAGAAACTATGCAAAATCAAACTGGAGCAGCTCTCCAGCTTACCAGCTCTAGTTAAACAGTCCAACCCATGCCAGCATGAACAACGGATGCTAAATGATGATGATGATGATGATGATGATGATGATGATGATGATATGCATGTGTGTCTGTGTTTGTGCTTCCTTGTCTTGACATTGCATGACAGTTGTAAATAAGCTTCTGTGAAAACATGTCAGGTAATAAAGAAATATTCGTTTCTACTCTAGGCACAAGGCCCGAAATTTTGGGGGAGAGGGCCAGTCGATTAGATAGACCCCAGTATGCAACTGGTACTTAATTTATCGACCCCGAAAAGATGAAAGGCAAAAAGCGACCTCGGTGGAATTTGAACTCAGAACGTAAAGACAGATGAAGTACCGCTAAGCATTTCACCCGACGTGCTAACGTTTCTGCCAGCTCACCACCTTAGGCAATAAAGAAATTACTAAGAAATTACTAAGAAAACAGATAAAGGTTAGTGATAGGAAGGGCACCCAGTCATGGAAATTTGCTTCAATAAATTCTATTTGACCTATGCAAGCATGAAAAATGACAATGATGACAGGCTTTCATGTCTCCCAAATTAAAATCACAAACCATTGGTCAACCTGATGCTATAGCAGAAGATATTTTTCAAAGGTGCCCCATAGTGGTAATGAATCTAATGTGGTTATGATGAAAACTTCTTAACTACACAGCTATGCCTGTACCTATAAAATTAAAACTAATCTATAACAATATTACAAAGAGAGTTATGTTGTTAGAGTCAATAGCAAACAACCTGGTTTACATGGAAGTTGAGTGATAAATGATGATGATTTTGATGATGATAATGATATCATCAGTATTGTACTGAGTCCATAGCCAAGACACTTGACTTTCAAGTGACCCAGCCAATCTAGCCAACAATAGATCACAAAAATTAGAGACACCGTGCTGCTGTAGATAGCTTCATCCCAAGTGGTTGCTTCACTTGTAATGCTGAGTTCAACTCTATTATGGGTGCAGCAAGAAGAGAATCTAAACTCCACATGGAAATTAAATGAATATTAATTTCAAATTTTGGCACAGGACCAGCAAATTCGGGGGTTGGGGACAAGTTTATAACATCGACCCCAAAAGGATGAAAAGCAAAGTTGACCTCAGTAGAATTTGAACTCAGAACATAAAGGCGGACGAAATGCCACTAAGCACTTTGCCTGGCATGCTAACATTTCTGCCAGTGCACCGCCTTTAAAAATAATAATATTGACTTGGTTTCTTAATATCTGACAGCTTAATGATAGAAGAAACGATTACTTAACACTTACTTGATTGACTTGGTAATAAAATCATCAGCAACACTGAAGATAGCACAATTTGTGAAAGTTAGTTCACTCCCCGGGCACTTGTCAATAATATATGGCTGTAATAAACAAAAAAAAAAAAAAAAAAAAGATAAGTTTTTTTTAAATGAATTTTAAAGGAAAATAGTTTATCAGGAAAATAAAATTAATATTGCGGAGATGTATTTGCATAGCAAGTGACCTGATCTGAGATTGTGTGCTGGAACGAAAACAATTGCAGCGTGGAAGGTGTTTATAAGCCATTTAAAATAACACACAAAAACCATTAGATTCACTTCAACATTTAAATTTAATTTGTCAAAATATTTTCGTCGTTTTGAGACCGCGAATCAGGCAGGAAAATTGAGAAGACTGTTATCGAAACTAGCCAAGATCAACATAGATACAAGACCCCAAAATCAACATAAAGGCAATACCACCATCAAACCAATATCAGTAGTGAAGCATAACACAGATTCAAGATTAACACAAACATCTGAGGTTAATAAAACAAGTACCAGTAATGATACTGGAAGTAGTTAAGCAAATTCAAATTTAAAAGCCCCAGGGTATGAAATTTGGGACTAAAAGACGTCTCATATGATACGAGAATAAAAGCCAGCTGTTAAATTTGGCTTTCCAAGAACATGGCCCTCACACAAAAAGTAGCAGTAACAACAGCAGCAATGGTAGTGGTGGCAGTGCTAGTAGTAGTAGTAGTAGTAGTAGTAGTAGTAGTAGTAGTAACAATAGCAGCAGCAGCAGCAGCAAAAGTAACATTATTGGTGGTGGTGGTGGAAGTATTAATAATAGTTAAATAATTAAAGAGATATAAGGCTTCAAATATCCTCTTATCCCCATCAAATCCTGTAGCTAAAAGTGTTAACTAAGCTGAAACTAGTGATAAAAGATTATATCTCACATTTATATATGCTTCTCAAAAAAACATTAAGCTCTTGCTTAATTGCGTGATGATCAGGAACTTAACTTTTAATACTTTAATTATTTATTTTTTCAAACTACAAGGATCTATGAAGCAAAAGGAGAACTCTGGCTTTTTGTAGTGTTAAGTATGGCTGTGTGGTTTAGAAGTTTTTACAGCAATTTGAGCAATTATTTTCCTTCTAGCACAGTCTTTATTAGACTAATATCTTGTGAGTGGAATTTTGGTAGATGGAAGCCATGCAGAAGCCTTACTATTTACCATTTACAATGTGAATTAAATTCAGCAGATAAGAGACACACCTCTCCCAAAATAGGAAATTGGGCTGTGGCTGATAGCTTCTCATGTAAGGAATATTGAACTCAGCTCAACAAGTCAACAGCCTACCGGGCTGTCATTGCTTCTGCTTACAACGGTGAATTATCAGGTCATCCTATAAGTTCTGTCCGAATTTTGAATAAAGAAAACAAGTGATCAAATGTTATAGTTAATTGAAATTTTATCATCAATGTACTTTCCCTGATTATCTATGATTTCCTTCCATCTATTTACAAGCTTTTTAATCCCATCAATGTAAAACTTTTTTGGTTTCAAAGCGAAGAACTCTGAAATACCATAGATGGTAGTGTGGAAAGAATGGTTGGTGTGTCAGTGAGAGAGAAGCATAGACATAGCCTTGCACATACAAGAATATCTGAGCGGTATAAGGATATTTTTGAGGTAATGAGTGAGTCTTCTTGAGTACAGCAAGATACCAGTCTTCTCAGTCCTCTGTAAGGTGCAACATCCTGAGATCAACCATCAATACTTCATCCCATGCCTCTCTCTCTCTCTCTCTCTTTATCATCATCACCATCATCATTTAGCATCTGCTTTCTATGCTGGCATGGGTTAGATGGTTTGACTGGAACTGGTAAGCCAGAGAGCTATACCTGGTTTCAGCCTGATCTGGCATGGTTTCTATGGTTGGGTGCCCTTCCTAATGCCAACCACTCCAAGAGTGTAATGGGTGCATTTTACATGCCACTGGCATGGGTGCTTTTTCATGTCACCAGCATCAGCCATGACTACAATTTCACATAGCTTGATGAGCCTTCTCAAGCACAGCATATTGCCAAAGGTTGCTATCACTTGTCATCACCTCCATGACATGATTGTGCAATCATTTCCAACAGACATCAATTGAAGATACATTTCATCTGACTATCAACTACATCAGTCTCACATATGTGATCAAGTTTGCGAAAGTCATGTGCTGCACTTCATATTAAACAATATGATATTTAGATCTTATAAGCATTAATCTGAGACAAGCACACAAGCAGACCTGAACTCTATATCTACTACTTATAAGGTTCTGTTTTACTGATTATAATATAAAGAACTGGTCATTTCATTTCTCTTAGATTAGGTGCTTAAATATATTTTGCTAATTATTTTAAAAGTGCAAGCATCATTCTAAAGTAAAGCATCTTAATTTTGTGTGTGTGTGTGTGTGTGTGTGTGTGTGTGTGCGTGCGTGCGTGTGTAAAATAGTTACAAGCCTTCCCCTGCTATGCTAAGAAACTGATCAATTATCTTTTAGAGATAAAGATAGCACAGTTAAAAATTTAGGCTGCATAATGGATGTGTCTTATATGAGGAAAGAAATGGCTGGTGTTCTGTAGTTCATTGAGTACTATTGCTACCCGACAAGTGATATGTTGTCGAAGTGCAATCTGAAGATTGTTGCTCATGCTGAGTATATAATTTTACATTGGTAATCTTCATAAAAGTAATAAAAGTTTCTAAAATAGGCAAAGGTATTTGGGGGTGTGAAGGTGTAGACTGATTAAACCAGCCCCAGTACTTTATTTAATCATCTCAGAAAAGCCAAAAATCAAAACTGTCCTTGGTTGGATTTGAAAAAAAGAACTTAAAGAGGCAGAACAAATATCTGAAGGCATTTTGTTTGAAGCTCTAATAACAATAATAAAAGGAACCATTTAACTTAAAAACCAGTTCTTTTGGCATATCAAAAACATTAGTTTATAGAATGTTCCTTTTGCTTCCTGTCATATTGTATGTTTAAAAGATACATATATATTTACATTAACCTTTCTTTTATTATCCTATAATAGATTATACTATTATGCATCAGAATTTTGCATTTCACATATTTACAGCAAATTCACTAATGCTCTGCCGTATCTGTTAGAAGTCTACTGCACTTCACTGTATCCTTTATAAGTCTACTACATTCCAATGCATCTGTTTGACATATCTACTCAAATATACCTGTCAAAAGTTAGATGCTGACCAATTTTCATAGGCTGGACGTATTACACTTTTAGAAGTTTAATGTTTTGAATATTGGTTTTGTTGTATGTTTAATGATTCCACTGAAGATCTATAGATATCAAACACATGAGAAACAACATGACTGATAAGTATAAAGACAGTTGAAATAAAGAGTGAAAGACAATGAGATCAGGTTTGTAGTTGTGTAAGATCACTGGGAAAGAATAATAGTTATCAAAATTCAGGAGTGGAATTGTGTGTCCCAGAGGAAAATGTAACAAGGATCACCAAAACATGGAGTGTTGAGTAGGAGAGATGGTGAGGAAAAGTGGAGGGAGAGGTAACTGTTAGAAGTAATCATGGCGTTGAAGTTAACAACGATCATGTGTATAAGTAGGAGGGAGGGATTTAGCTTAGCAACATGTGTATGTTTGAGCAGGCTACCAAGAAAACTGTGTTGATACAAGTGGGAATTAGCAATAGATGTGAAACAAAGTGGTAGTAATAGTGGAAGATATTGACAAAAAAAAAAAAAAGGAACAACTAATGCTTTAACTACAACAGCTTTTATAATGAAATCTTTTAAATAAAAGAGATAAAATAAAGGTTATAGCAGTTGTGGTTGCTTTAGTCCTGATTTCATGTTTAAGAAGAAAGAGGTTTATTTTGAGAAGCAAATCAATACATACCAATATATCAATAATTCTACACACGCCCACACATACACAAGCAGAGTTGGTAGACATTAACACACAGACAAAAATATAACTACACATACAAGGGAAGAAACAGGTGTACACAAGAAACAAATGCAATGTAAGGTGCCAAAATTGAATGAAACCAGAAGTTGGTGAGAACATTTTTGAAATTACAAGACCTACTATGTATACACACACACACACACAAACATATATATATATATATATATATATA
>NC_069000.1:40773518-40783580 GCF_001194135.2 Octopus bimaculoides
TATAATTATATTTATACACACACACTGTTGTTATCTTTGTTTGGTAACATATCCATGAAAGTTTCAAAAATGATATATTCAAAACAATATATATATATATATATAGATGAGCAGTTTTGTAACTACATTGAGACATAAATATGGCATGGAAATTTCATCTTTACACAGTATTTCTGGGAGAAAATCTACTTGTGTGTATTCATGCATGTGTAGGGAGCAAACATGATTGAATGATTAAGACATTTACTTTGCAATCATGTGATGTCTGCTCCAAATCCCAGCATATGGCACCTTTAACAAGTGTCTTGAACCATAGTCTCTTGTCAATTCATTCCTTGAGAGTCATAGAAACTGTGAGGAAGACAGTTTGATAGACTGTATATATGATACCAATAAACCTAAGAGCAAGTCTTGTCACACATTGTGCCATGGACCAAGGATGGATTATGATAAGGGTATAACTTTTTTGTGGAATATTCAGCCACTCGTATTATTATTTAATGACTAAATTGTCTAGAATACTCTTAGTTATAATGTATGGAAATATATAATATATATATATATATTACAGAGGCAATGACTAGTGACTGAGACCTTTGGCGATATGCTGTGCTTGAGAAGACCCATCAAGCCAAGTGAAATCGTAGTCATAGCTGATGCTGGTGTCATGTAACTGGCACCCATGCTAGTGGCATGTAAAAAGCACCTTTCAAGTGCTGGACCTCATGGAAACGAAGTGGCTGATGCCAGTGGTACATGAAAAGCACCTTTTGAGTGTTGGGCCTCATGGAGACAATGACCGAAACCTTTGACATTATGCCATGCTTGAGAAGACCCATCAAGCCTGTGGCAGATACTGGGATCACACAAATGGCACACGTGCCGGTGGCATGTAAAAGCAGCTATTACACTCTCGGAGTGGTTTGAATTAGGAAGGGCAAACAACTGTAGAAACCATGCCAAACCAGACTGGTTTAGCCTTCCAGCTTGCCAGCCCTGGTCAAACTGTCCAACCCATGGACAATGGAGGCTAAATGATGGTAATGATATATATATACATATATAATGTATGAATGAGACATAATTCTTGGCCCATCTAGGAGAGCAGTAACTCTCAACAGGTACTGACCCAGAGCATGACAACCATCTAACTTACACCAGTATGGACAAGTAGATGTAAAATGATGACGACGATAATGATGCCATGTTTAGGGAGGGGTGAGTGTGTGCATGTGTCTAATTATACGTATATTGCAGTAGCACTATAAAATTGATCAATCATCAATTTCTCTCTCTCTCTCTCTCTCTCACACAGACACACACACACACATACAAGTTATATTAGTCAAACAAAAACTGGACTCAGCACTGGAAACTAAACACCCCATTGATTTGACAGTGTTGCTTCTATTTGGAACCGTTAGCTGTTTTTACCTTACAGCACTTATTTACAGTTACATCGGGCCAATTGGGATTATATACTGACTTTCAGTCAACTCAACATACATTTTCTTACATATACATAAGCGATCCCTCAAGTAGCATAAATCAAACATGCATTTTATTCAGTAGAGTACATACATTGAAGTATAAACCCTTGCTAAAGAAAGTTTAACTTATTTCATTAAAAGCATTTATATTGTGTTCAAGTCAACAATGGATTTATTGCAGGTTTTCAGTTAGTGTTACATAAGGGCTTTGTCTTTAATGGAAAGATAATGTTAATAGTTTACGATATATAATTATTTTTCTTTCTTCCTTATTCTAATCAACTATACTAGTTTCAATGCTTTCTTTTCCACTAATACTCTATACAATACACATTTACTTATGATATACACTTTCTTTTAACACATCCAATATAGTAATATCTTTCCTTCAAGAAGTTACTACTGAACAGCATTATGTCTTTGATTAAAAGCTCTGTTTAATAAAACTATTGCACTCAGGTTGGTAAGTTATTCAATGTACGGACTAGTAATCACAAAAAGTGACATTAATTAATTATGCACAATAGATGCATTGGTTCATGGAGATAACCATATGAGAATATGTTGTGTTAAACATTTTTAATACTATTGAGTTTTATACTCAGGAAACTACATTGAAAGTCAGTATGAATTTTAGTTTTCATACTTAATAAATATGCTTATGCATATTCCAGCTGTAAACATTCCATCTTATTTCAGATATACTGTATCGACAACTACATTATCCAATCTGTCCTGTCTTTTTTATGTCACTAGAGTGTGATTTAAAGGAAATTTAGTTAGTATTTCTTACAGGCTGAATAAGCATTCAGACCTCCTGAACTTCGTTGTTCTAAAATGGAAAATTTTGTGAGCTGAAGACTTGATGGTAATTGCAAAATCTGCTGAAGAACTGCACAGGAAGTGTGAAACAGAAAGTAAGATGGAATCAGAAAACCTGACATTAACAGACAAGGAATAAAACACTACTTATCAAAAACCACCAAAATCCAGAAGAAACAGAGAACCAGCCATGTTCTGTATACAGGAAGGAAGAAAACCAATACTGATAGGAGTTACTTACCCAAGATGCAACACAGTGGGATTGAACATAGAACCACATGATTGCAAAGCAAACATCTTAACCACATTGTTATACTTACATCCACTTTCATTTTCTATTTATTTTATCTCTTAACTAGAGTTTACAAATTCATATATATACCTGCTTTTAATAATTTGCATAAAAAAACTCATCATTCTAAATGTATTTATTTATTTCATATTCATATCCAATACACCTGACAATTTATCAAGCATACAGAATTTATTAAATATATTGATTTATATTTTATTAGCTTCTTTATTTTTTTTATATATTCAAATAATATCTACTTTGACACTTGAACACACACTATATTTACACTTACACATAAAATTGAACAAACTCTCAATTTCCGTTTGTATAAATAATGTAGAATTGTTTTGATGACTTTCTATGTAAATTCTTCAAAAGTACTTAAAAAATCAGTAATCACTAGAAAAATATACCTCACTCTTATATGTATCTTTAGTATAATATATGTAGTAAACTAAACATTTCACACATACATCAAAAATATAAAATAAATATTATACCCATGCACAAAAACAGTCTTTATTTTCTATTACAACTTAGAATTTGAACAAAAGCTGCATAAATTACACTGGACAACAAAGATTTTGCTACCGGGTTAAAAGTATGTGTTTTAGACTAAATCAAGGATGCTGATTCCGAATCCACATTCAGAATTGTTCTAACAGACATGTATACCCTTAACGTAGTTCTCGGGGATATTCAGCGTGACACAGTGTGACAAGGCTGACCCTTTGAATTACAGGCACAACAGAAACAGGAAGTAAGAGTGAGAGAAAGTTGTGGTGAAAGAGTACAGCAGGGTTCACTACCATCCCCTGCCGGAGCCTCGTGGAGCTTTAGGTGTTTTCGCTCAATAAACACTCACAATGCCTGGCCTGGGAATTGAAACCGCGATCCTATGACCATGAGTCTGCTGCCCTAACCACTGGGCCATTGCGCCTCCACGCAAGTTATGTGTAGCTGAAAGCTCACACATCTTTATTAGATCCAAGAATTCTACCACACTACTTAATTCCTGGTCTGAAACTTTTAGTAAATGCGAGTACATCATCAAACTTCTTTTGTCAAACTGGAGGACACCTCCCTCTCCAGATTGAGTAGTTATCCCACAGACTTTGGACTCCTCTCTGCTATATTATTCTACACCAATTAGATTAATTATGATTTCTACAAACAAAGAGGATGCATATTTTGGTTTTCTTAGTTTTCTTTTCTTTCTTCTTGTTCCACTTTTTGCATCAACCTTCCTCTTGCTTTTTTTTTTTTTTTTTTCCCACAGACCAGCATGCTGGCTTTCAAATAAGTCTAATGAGCTTGAAAGATTGTTTGGAAGTACATGGCATGTTATATAAATCTGCCAAATTAATATATCTCTATAGCATGAAACTCTAAGTAGCTCTTTTTAAAATTCTGTGTATATTAAATGATATTTGTCTCTCACTGGATGAATTACATTTTTTTTATTGATCTAACCTATAAGGAACAGTAAACTATACACATACATACAGACACACACACACACACACATGAACTTTATGTTTGAGGTGTCCCATTTCAACCTTACTAATTTCCAGAAGTTATTTTTCAAAAAGTAGTTAGCATTTAAATTTTATCAATAAATCAATACTTTAGAATTTTTTAATATCTTTTAAAATACTTTTTTTCTCTCTTAGAAAATAGTAACATATTCATCCAAGATGCAGTTAGTAGAAATAAGATTATTTTATTGAAAAGTTGTTTATTTTCTTTTTTTTTAAATTAAGTAAAATTCACATGTTACAGCTTAGAGGTGTGATTACAAGATTTGAAACTGCAGTTTGTTGTAATGCTTCCTTGTTTCCATATAGCCATAAATACAGATAAATGGTAGGTGTGTGTGTGTGTGAGGGAAGATTCAAAGCACTTATCAGCTTTTATTAAGGCGTCTTCATAGCACGAGTACTTGATGCATCAGCAGTGCAACTACTAACACAAACTTAATATGTTAATGAACACTGAGATAAAAATTTATCATGGAAGCCTTATTAAGCAAACTATGAGGTTTCTTATTAAATTTTCCAAAGTAACAATAAACAAACTTTTGAGCAGTATTTCTTATGGAAGCACAAAGGAACATAATTTTAGTACAGCAAACACTTCTACATACAACAGCAGATGCCTTAAACTTTCTAACAATCTGCTTTTCATATAAATTAACAATACGTATACATTTATCATTATTGCCTCATTTGTACCCAGTTGATGCAGATTGGATACGTTCAATACACATGTTTTCCTGTCATGTAAAGACATGAAACTTACACATGCTTCCTAGAGTGTACCTCCAACATAGAGATAGGAACCCTTTATAGCCAACAATTTCCTTAAGGACATATTAACAACAGTTTCTTAAATAGCTAGAAATAGCAGCTAAACCTCTCTAAAATCATAATCTATCTTAAAAAAAGATATGATGTATTAGATATTATTGCCTTCGACTATATCATTAAAAACACATTTGATCATAGATCTGCTTGGTCAGAGCTGACCTGGGGTTAAACAACAAGTATTATACTTCCCCCACAACCTTTGCCACCACAATGAATTAGACTACCAACTTTATAGAAACTAATTTGAGGTATCGTGTTCAGTGACAAATGAAAACTACATTGCACCCAACTGGCTATGACTTCAGATAATTAATTAACAAAAACTATCCAATAAACTGCTTGGATAAAATTGCTGTAATGCTAATCAATAAAGAAAATAACTGTATAATTTCCTTTGCTAATAATCTAACAAGTGCTACACTAACTAACCCTTGTACAATCAACATCATGGCCAAACAGTAAGAAGTTTGCTTTGCAATCATAAGATCCTAGGCTCAATCCTATTTCATGGTATCTAAAGCTTCAGGTCAACTTTGTGAGTGAAAACAGGCAAACAGAAATTTTGTAGAAGCCCACTTGGTGGATTGTACTTGCAGTTTAAAGTCCAGCTTTGACATTCACAACATCACACTGATTTTATTTGAGAATTATATCAAGGGTACACGTGTTTTGTGGAATGTTCAGCCATTTACATGCCAATTCAGTGAACTGGTACGGTAGTTGATTGATTAACTGAAACCCATAGTTGAAACTGACTATGAACCATAACCTATGTAAAATACACAACATTCCCTAAATTTGTAGCTTCCAAAATGCTTTATTTGCTATATTCCACTTCACTGCAGTCTGAAATCTTTGATCTTTCCAGATGTGAAATTCTCTGAGATCTCTGAAAAATCAAGTGATACTTCTTGTCCATCTATACACATTGTGCAAGAATTCTATAATAGGGATATGTGCATAACCAGTTTCTAAACTGCCACAGATGCTAAAACGCACATTATTTCACACACTCCATAGAGCAAATAATACATCTGTTTTTCAAGGAGACAAGCTCACAATTTGAATCAATTAATGCCTTGCATCGTACATACTACTTTATTATAGCAGGCGTATTTGTCACCTAACCCAAAATATATGTTTGCATATATTTATATTTGTGTGTGAGTGTGTATATGTATCTATGTAAGTAATACCAACAGAAATACAAGTACTTTGGTTATAAATTTTTTATAAGCAATCTCTCTAAACTACGAATGAACATGTTTTCTGCGTTTGTTATTCACATAATAAGATACACGTTATAGTGGATTTAGAAATATACTCATATGTTGAAAATAAACATTTTTGTATTAGCTGTTAGATGAGATGCAGTCTATTTGTATTGAATTAAAAAATAATAACTGATCTAAGTCAGTTGTTCTTGATCAATATTTCTCCATTTTCTGTTTAGTTTAAATTTGATACCCGATGAACTCATGTTTATCATTCTCATTACCTGTAATCTATGAGTATATTAGGAGTATAGTAAGGACACAAAAGTTTGTAGTTTAGCTCTAGATTATATCTCATAAAGCAAACCTAGTATCAAAGACTTTCCAACTGTCAACATCCATTTTTACTTCTTTATTTTTAATTTTTAATAAAAAGATTTTTTTTTTTTTTTTTTGTCAAGGGACAATAAATTATGTCAAGAACTACATTGTCTAATATATTCTATTTTTATTAACTCTTTTATTACTATATTTCTGTTGAAATATGGTAATAAAAATAATTTTTAAATAAATGAAAAATTTAGTAAAATAAATTTGTCGTTAAACTGATGTTTGAAACAAATTAACATATTTTGATTGTTAGTTTTAAGTTAGATCACTTTAGCATGTAAATTGGCCATACCTGACACTTTTGCATTTAAACTGGCCATATCTGGCTTCTTACACCTACCCTACAATGCCATTCTAAAATGAAACAATTGAAATCTTGAATCTACAAGATAATGCACAATTGATTCAAAACAAAGTGAATAAATAAGCATTATATTTGACAGAGTAAGCCGAATGCTAAAGGATTAGACAGGAAGTTTGTGACACAACTGGAAGTAGTCTCAGGTTGGTTGGTATTAAAAGAATTTAGACACTTATATGTAGTGATGGGAACAATTTCATTGTTATTTCTTTTAACCCTTTAGTGTTTAAACCGGCCATATCAAGCCAAAATTGTCTTCCTGTTTTATGCTCAAACCAGCCAGCTCTGACCTCTCACACCTACCCTACAAAGTCATTCTAAAAATAATCAGGAACATCATCAAAATCTCAGAGTTACAAGATGCTGTACAATTAATTTAAAACAATGTAATTAAACAGGCTTTACATTTGACAGGGTAATCTGAATGCTAAAGAGTTAAACAACTGCATAGAGAGAGAGTTTGGTTGCTGCAGAATGTTACAATTTTGTGTGAAGAAGTGAACAGTGACACCCACATTTTAACCCAAATATCTAGCTGACAAAGTTGAAAATACAGTTGAACATAATCAGACTGTGAAATCTACACTCATTTTAATGTCAACTTAAAGACATAGATCATAAGTTCAAATTTCCCACAGGTATTCTACTGATTGTACACAGAACAGTTTATCCCATCTTGCTTCAGATCATCTAACTTCTGAAAATCAGCGCCAGACCATCAGGGAATGTTATCTGTGCTATACCACTGCTCTGTCCAGAAGAAGATTTAGTTCTCATCTACGTGAGTGTATAAAGATCAGATTAAGGCACTGGCTCTTAAGATTCCCTTGGAATTTAGGAGACAATTTATGTAATAGTAGTGAATATGGTTGAGATAGTAAATTGGATAACTAATGATAATAATAATCAGCTAACCGGTAGAATCACTGGCACGTCAGACAAAGTGCTTAGTGGCATTTTCCCAGCTCTTTATGTTCTGAGTTCAAATTCTGCCAAGGTTGACTTTGCCTTTCACTCTTTAGGGGTTGATAAAATAAGTATTAGTCAAGCACTGGGAGCAATATAATCGAAGTTCCTCCTCCCCATTAAATTGCTAGTCTTGTGTCAAAATTAGAAAGAATCATAACTATTAGTGTTGCTATTTAGATTATTATCAGATAAGTATTCTTTTGGTCCCTCCAGCTATTTCAGGACTCTATATATCTAAATGGCTTGCATCAAGTTTCCACTTCTATATCTTTCTTTAG
Source organism: Octopus bimaculoides (assembly GCF_001194135.2). Classification (NCBI taxonomy): domain Eukaryota; kingdom Metazoa; phylum Mollusca; class Cephalopoda; order Octopoda; family Octopodidae; genus Octopus; species Octopus bimaculoides. Next base: position 40,781,707 of record NC_069000.1, read on the forward strand.
TACATTCAGATATGTTGGTTAAGATATCCATTCCTTTGAAACTCATTTAGTGGGCTTCATAGCACAAGCTAGCTAAGAGCTCCTACTTTTCTGGTAGTGACCAGCCAGCCTCATTCTCCTGACGGCTGTTTCTTCATTTAACCCTAGTAACCTCTCCCACTAATGACAATTGTTGTTAACATACAAATTTTGTTTGATGTTAAGTACAACAGGCAGCATTTTGGTGATTAGGTGAAAGCAAAATACCAGTTGTATACTGAGCCAATGATATGAACTACACTCTTTCCTTTATATAACTCTGTCTGTGTGCTATGCAAGAAACAACCCATTTTATAACATTAATTATTCTTCTCTAAGGAAATTTCCATCACATCAACATAAAAAAATATTTCCCATAGCAACGATCACTTCTAGCTAGCTTTTTACTTATCAAAGTGCTACTCATTTTAAGTTTTAAAACATCTCTGTAGTAAGCTTTTGTAATTTACATTATGAAGAATAGGTAAGACATGATATCAAAGAAAAATGGTGAATGAAGGATTATACTATTTATATCTAATTGGACATTGTTAGTGCTAATACTTGATGGAATGCTGTTGAGAATGGAAGCATGAGAGATAACAGATGTGGACAGTGGAAGTGAAATAATGTTATTGATACATGGATGTATACTACAATCAGCAAGTAAGATTGGAGTCTAGCTGATAAATCCTGGAGGAAATCAAATGGAAATGAGCTTGGCCAAAAGGTTTTTCCCAGTATATTTTGTCACATATGAATAGTGCATTGTGTACATCACACATAGGAAAAGAGAAAATCAATGAAATGGACACTACATCAAAGAAGCATAATAAGCTATTAACATTTCTGACTAACAGTGTTATGTATATGACAGATGAAAATGGGGAAAAATAAACCTAAGTGAAGAAATAATATGGATTTCTCACATAATAATAAACCTTATAATATTGAATAATAATTTTTTCTAAAATGATAATAATAATAATAATAATAATAATAATTTTACATTCATGCTAACATGGTTAGGACAGATTGGTTTATACCCCCAGCATATGACTAGTATATATAGTTTCAATGATATTGAAAGGTTGACAAGCACAATTAATTTCAACAGGATCTAAAATATGAATACAAAGGGTCAGAAATGAATACCATAAAACATTTTCTTTGATGTTCCATCAATTCTGTCATACAAACACCAAAAAGTGAATAAATAGTGTAAATACACACAAAATCATTGCTTTACCATAACTATTCAGTACATAGTAATGATAGAACTAATAATCTAGTAAATGTCACTTCTCACTAAAAAAGAAATAAAAGAATCCTAACCAAATATTATAATTAAAGACAAAGATAACCAATTTATTTCATTGGAAATTTCACTGCTTTTCTATCAAGACATCTCATGCAAAGAGGTACATAAAAAATATCAAAACAAGGATCTTGAACTGAAAGTAAAAATTGGGTAGGGGAATACCACTTATAACAATAATAATGTGTGTATGTGTGTATATAGATGTGTGTGTGTGTGTGTATGTATACACATATATAATAAATGAAATGGAAAAAGTTCAATTCAGGCAAACTACAATGAACACTTATGTGTACGGATTTAATTAAGATAAAAATTGTCCAAAATAAAACATATATTGATAACTTATTTACATTATTTACATTCGACGGATATTTGTCCTCATCTTGTTTGTTGTTAACACGTTTCGGCTGATATACCCTCCAGCCTTCTTCAGGTGTCTTGGGGAAATTTTGAACCTGAGTTCTCATTCCTAAGGTATTTTTCGATGTTATTATTATTATTATTATTATTTTTGTTCAGGTCATAGCTTGGAATT
>NC_069000.1:40784217-40789350 GCF_001194135.2 Octopus bimaculoides
TATAGTACTATACCTCGTATAAAAATGCTTACAATTGTCAAGTATTACCTCTAAATTTCAATTTACCTATATATATATATATATATATATATATATATATATAGATATATATATATACACACATGTACACACACATTATGGATACGTATATCATATATATGTATACACTATAGATATTCATTATATGTGCTATGATTGATTTAGTCCTTTATTTCTTTTTATAGTAAATAAAATACAGAGAAGACAAGCTTTGGGGTCCAATATATGCATGTGCAACCTATCCTAATACATGATTATGCACTTTGGTTAAAAATCATTATTAATGAACAGGAGAAGCAGGCAGGTACTATGGCCATAAAAAAAACTGCTGTTATCTATGCTCCATCATATATTGGTTTTAAACTTTAGCCAAGGCCCCAGTGCTCAACTGGTACTTATTTTATCAACCCTGAAAGAATGAAGGCAAAGTCAACCTTGGTGGAGTTTGAACTCAGAACGTAAAGACAAACGAAACGCTGCTAAGCATTTTGCCCTGCACCATAATGGTTCTGCCAGCTCACTGCCTCATCTGTGCTCCACCAATTATTGAGGGCAATAGAACAGCAGAAACAGTAAAGCATGAAATAAAATGACCTACAGTATTCATATCATTTTATGTTGAATTTGAATGTGACCAGATGTTGAATGTTGACATTCATCATTTGTGTTAATAAAATCAATACCAGTCAAATATTTGTGTTGATATGCATGATTATATTCTTTACCTAATATTTATGGCCTTCTATTAATGTTAGGTGTCATTGTTATCATTTTCATCATAATGGGGTTGGATTAGCAGAATCTTTAAAGTGTTTGTTAAAATGCCTTGTGATATTTGTTTCTACTATTTATGTTCTCAATTCACATTTCACAATGGTTGGTTTTACTTTTGCATCCTTCCAGGGTTGATTAAACACAGTATCAGTCAAGTACTGAGATTGAATTAACTGACAAAGCCCTTTCTCTCAAATTAGTGGCTTTGTGCCTAAATTAGAAACCACCAATCATCATCATCACCATCATTAATACTGAGGTGGTAAGCTGACAGAATCATTAGCACACCAGAGAAAATGGTTTGCAGCATTTCATCTGATACTGGACAAAATGCTTTGCAGCATTTCATCTGATACTGGACAAAATGCTTTGCAGCATTTCATCTGATACTGGACAAAATGCTTTGCAGCATTTCATCTGATACTGGACAAAATGCTTTGCAGCATTTCATCTGATACTGGACAAAATGCTTTGCAGCATTTCATCTGATACTGGACAAAATGCTTTGCAGCATTTCATCTGATACAGGACAAAATGCTTTGCAGTATTTCGTCCGGCTTTACACTCTGAGTTCAAAATTTTTGCCACGGTCAACTTTTATTGTTCCTTCTTTCAGAATCACTAAAATAAGTATTTGTTAATCATTGAGACTGACATAATCAAGAAACCTCCCCACCCAAAATTTCAGGCCTACAGTAGAAAGGATTATTATTCATTATTATTTTTATTTTTAATTTGACTCAAGTTTGGTCTTATTCCTGACAGGATTTATGTGGGAAGCAGGTTACTACCCGTAACCTTAGGTATCCACTTGCTTTCAATAGTCTTTCAAGTGCTTAGAACCCTCCTGATAATCTTCCCTAAAAGGTAAACTTTCTGTAGAAGAAATCAATAAGGAGAGAATTTGAATAACACCTGCGTTTAACTCTATATATATTATATATATATATATATATATAAATCGTGAAAAGAATATAACTACTGAAGAAGGATATCCTGAGCTCCATCCACTCATATACTTTACTGATATTGTTATTTCTTGTAGGATGTGAGGCTATGTCAACTCTCCTAAGGATTTAAACTTACCATGTTGTAAAATATAATAAAGTACAGCTAGGTGATTAATCCAGAAATCCTTTTTATTTCAGTAATTTCACCGCCTTCTTAATGATAATTCTTTCTACTTGAAATTCGGGAGGAAGTGGTTAGTTGATTACATTGACCACAGTTCTAAAAGAGTGCCTATTTTATCAACCCCGAAAGGATGAAAGGAAAAAATTGACCCTGACAGAATCTAAACTCTGAAAGTAAAGAATCAAAAGAAATACTGCTAAGTATTTTGTGCGATGTGCTAATGATTCTGCTAGCTCGTTGCTTCAATAATTATAACGGTTTCAAATTTTGGCCCAAAGTCAGCAATTTCGAGTGAGTGAGTAAGTCAATTACATCAACCTCAGTTCTCACCTGGTACATATTTAATCAATCACAAAAGGATGATTTCTTTCATTTGCTGCCAGGGTGAAGGATGAGGGGTAAAATACAAAGATAGACATAAAGTGTAAGAGTTTACATATGAGAAAATGATACAAAGAACAAAGAAAGTCTACACAGTGTATAAAACAAAGAGAATTATACATAGTGTACAACAATAAAAGGAAAAAAAGGGGGAAAAAAAAAAAAAAGATGATGTTAGTGATGAAGTCCTTCTAGTACAGGAGAAGCTCTAGGGATAATTGAGGAACCCCACTATCCAAGATCTTCCTGAATACCAACGGCAAGTGCCCTTTCCAATTCCTTTTTCCAACTCACAGAGAAGAAGAAGAAGAAGAAGAAGAAGAAGGAGGAGGACTGTTTTAAATTTTGGCACAAGGGTAGCAATTTTAGTGGGAGGAGGTCAGTCGATTACATCGACCTTAGTACTTGACTGGTACTGTATTTTAACGGTCCTGAAGGATGAAAGGCAAAGTTGATCTCAGCAAGATTTGAACTCAGAGCATAAACAAGCTAGGAGTAATATCGCTAGGTGTTTCGTTTGACGATCGAACGAAGCTTTATAATAATAATAATAATAATAATAATAATAATAATAATAATAATCAGATAAGATAAATATTATTAAGAACGACAATGACAAATTTAAGAAACGGATGACGTGTGTTGTGTGGACCTTGAAATTTCATTTTTACCGAAGTGGGAAATATATCGAAGACAGTAGGAACGGTGTGAAACGTAAAAACTAAGATGTGAGATAGTGGGTGGGGTTACATAATGTATGACATTTCTATCATTCATCGTCACGAATATGATATTGATAAATCTAATAAAAGAGACTGTTAATGTTCATTTCTAGCATCAGCTTTATCCACGTCAAATAATTCTGTTCTGAAGTTGAATAAATAAATAAATAAATAAAGAAAGAAGTGTTTTGTTTTATAAATGCTGGCCTTGTCGTTTATGTAAAACAAGGATTTACAACTCCACGGTGTTACGTGTGTTTGTGTTTGTAAGTGAGAGAGAGAGATAGCTTTAAATAGATGATAATATATGTATGTATAAGTGAGATCTATGTTCTCTGTATGTCAATGTATAAGTTGTTTAGCTCCGAGTCAAACCCGATCGAGTAGATTTATGATCCAGCGTATTCCAGCCGTGACCATTCCGTCTTTTCCAGACTAGATAGGACTATTTAATCTACAGTATCTTTATCTTAAAAACTGGACTACAATTTAACGAAGACTTAACTGTCATTTCTACGAAGTATAATTAAAGAGAGATTTAGCCGTCATTTCTAACAGGTGGAATGACTGCATAGACGTTCCCTAATTTTGCTCGTGTTATTCAGTGTTGTTCTTCTTGTTGTTGTTAAGCCTTAAGTTGGCCCTGATAGAACATATATATATATATATATATATATATATATATACATACACACACAAAAGCATTCCAGTTATGACAACCCGAACTCAATTCCAAGAATACTGTACCTATCACAATATTACCCAACATAACTGACCTGTTTTTAAGAGAGTCAAATTTAGGTGAAATCTGATTATTATTTCTAGCAAACCAAGTGTCTACTAGAGGTTCCTTTTTTGTATACATTTGTGCATAATATATATATTTGTGTGTGTGTGTGTGTGTGTGTGTGTGTGTTGTACACACAAATGTCTGTCTGTTTGTTATTTGTAAAATGCAAAATAAAAGGAGGTGTGTTCTATATATATCGAATATGTGTTGGATACGTTGATGTAGGAGTCTTGGATTCTGTTTACCTTTGTCTCTCTGGAGGTGTGTATATATATATTATAGTCATTGATATTGTATGGGAATTTATCGATATATTAGATTTGAATAATTTAAGTCGTCGTCGTTGTTTTAATAATATTTTTTAAAGCAGTTTTATGTGTGTTGCGATGAAGATAATGTTGAATGAAAATGGACAGAGGGGCGTCTACTGAACACACATACGCATATATATATATATAAACATACATACAAGTGTTTGTGCGTGCGCGCGCGCGTGTGTGTGTGTGTGTGTGTGTTATGTAAATAGCCGAGAGATTAAGAAGTTCATTTCGCAATCACGAGTTTTTTTTTTCGTCCGATACCACTGTGAATGAAGTTGTGTTCGCACCATTCATTTCTACTCTAGGCACAAGGCCCGAAATGTTGGGGGAGGGGACCAGTCGATAAGATCAACTCCAGGATGCAACAGGTACTTAATTTATCGATCCCGAAAAGACGAAAGGCAAAGGCAAAGTCAACCTCGGTGGAATTTGAACTCAGAACGTAAAGACAGACGAAATACCGCTAAACATTTCGCCCTGCGTGTTAACGTTTCTGCCAGCTCGCCGTCTATTGTGTACGCACTATGTATATATAAATCCATCAGATGGCAACTGTAATTGAAATTGAAATTCATATGACTAGCTTCGCCACACATTATGTCACACTAATTTTGCTAGAAGAATACTTATAAGAGTTCAGATGTCTGACGTATACTCGGACACTAAACACCAGAAATCGATGAGAGAGGCAGTTAAAGCAAATGACAGTTTACCGACAGAGGCTGCATTGAGAATATTCGGTCGTTCAGTGAACCTAAATAATATGAAGTACACTATACACAAACAACACGTGTCATGTGTAAACGTAAAGACAGATAGATGTGACGCAAGTCGAAACTTCGAAGTTACTGTTAACCTTTTCCTTGTAGAAATTGATGAATGTGGCACTCGATTAAAAAGTATTAAGCCATTCTTCAGTTTGATGTTCAGCTATTTGTATATAAACTTTACATAAAAGCATCATATATATATA
>NC_069000.1:40792087-40796701 GCF_001194135.2 Octopus bimaculoides
ATATATATATATATATATATACACACTCACACACTTGTATGTATGTATGTGTGTGTGTGTGTGTAGTAAATCTGATGGCATATATAACGGTATATAGTGGTGGCGACCATGTCGGGAATGGTATGGCGGTGTTTGTGTGTTTTTGTTGTTGGTGGTAGTGGTGGTGGTGGTGGCGGTTGTGTTATTCAAAGTGTTGATGGTGATGGTGGTGGTTGCAGGGATAAAACTGATGGTTGCGGTGGGGAGTGGAGGATATTAATATTGATATTGGTGGTGGTGGTGGAGGTGGTAGTGTGTGCGTGCGCGTGCGGTGATTTTACTGATGATAATTGCTTGCCATGGTGATGATAGTGGTGGTGGTTGTAGAATTGATGGTTTTAGTTCAGGCGTGGGCGGTGTTGGTGGATGCGGTGAAGGTTTACATTGTAACAATAATCGAAGATTAGAATTATCGGTCACAGTATAATTGTTGTTGTTGTTGCTTAGCCCCCCCCCCACACACACACACAAATCAGCCTTCATCGAGCGACCTTTGATGAAAGACGTTCCCGTCTTGCTCTTTCCAGCAGAGTGTACGGATATAAGGGACTATACTGTCTAGTTTATTCTTTACCTAACTGGTGAAGATGGGTGGTTTAAGGAGATTCTGCTGCTATTTTTAGCAGGTCATGCGAAGGCAACGGTAGTAGTGTGTATTCGCGCTAACGGTGGCGGTGATGGAAATTATAAGTGCATGATATTCTAGATGTGACCACCCTGTCGTCTTTCGCTTGGACACTATTCTATCATTGAATACTTCCCTTTCTTCAAACAAAAAACAAAAAACAAAATCAAGAAAAGAATCTTAGTGTAATTTGAAGGAGATTTGGCTGCTATTTCTTAACAGGTCGTTCGAATTCTAAAAATAGCCATTCAACTAGAAGCCAGGCTCCGTCGCTGTTGATAGAAAATAAAGAGTGGCGGTGGAAATAGTTACTAGAAACACCTGTGATTAAAACGGCCTTATTTCAATTCGATAATTTATTGTATTTACATTGATCTCTGTGTTAAAATTAATGTTTACACACTTTCTTTTATAACTGTTCCTCACTGATTCCCAGTTAAAATATTCATCTCACCTTTTGAATGACCTCCCTCTCTCTCTCTCTCTCTCTCTCTCTCTCTTTCTGCACACACACACACACACTTCACGAAATCACATGTCTGAATATTAAGAGACGGTGTGAGAGGATGAGAGAATAACTGAAGTGTGAAAAAGGGATACGGCTGAATTTTTCGAAAGGGGAAAAAAGAAATATATGTGTAAAGAAGAAAGGAGATGGTTATAAAGAGAAAGAGAGAGAGAGAGAGAGCGAAACACGTGTAAAGAGGAAGAATGGACAGGTAATAGATAGATATGAAGGAACAGAGAGACGTTGAAGTAAAAGAGGGTAAGGGTATACTTCCCTTCTATCTTCTGTCTCTCCACTTCTATTTCTCCTTCTGTTTCATTCCCTGCCTTTCTCTCTTTCTCTCTCTATATATACACACACACACACACACACATATATATATATACACACACACAAGTATGGATGGAGAGAGGGAGGGAGGGACGAGTACACATGCATGGATAAATGGGCGGATGAATGGACGAATGAGTGAATAAATGAATGGATAGCTGGGTGGATGTATTGGGTAGGCGACATAAATGGATGGACAGACGGATAGACAGATAGATGGATCGATGGATGGGTAGGAATAGATGAGAGGCGGGAAAGCGATCGAACTAGTGCCCAAAACCAGGAAGGAGAATTACCCAAATCCGAAGATATGTGAGTGGTATAAATGAAAAGAAAGAAAGGCAATGAAAAAGAAGTTAGGGAGGTAAAGGGGGATAATAGAGAGAAGAGAAAAGAAGTTGATCGAAATCCGAAGGTGTGAAGGGATAGAAAAGAGAGAAGAAAAGATAAGATAAACACAGGAGGCAAAGTAATGTATAGAAATGCATTAAATAGAATAAAGTTTTTTGTACTCCTGAAATTTGTCCCTGATACTAAAACGATTCTCCACTTTTGCCTAAGAGTTCGCTCGAGCTGATTTCCTTTAAGTTACGTAAGTGAGCAACTGATGTGCGGAAAAGGCGACAAGGTTTATTATTATTATTATTATTATTATTATTATTATTATTATTACAGTAAAGAAGAGAAAAGAAGTGAAGAGAGTAAAGTGTGGAGGAGGAGAGCAGGCGAGAAAAAATATTCTTAAAAAAGGAAAGAACTCATTGGATTATATATAGTCCTAGATACACTACAAATTGTTAGGGGCTGACTTAGAACTTATCAACAATAACAAACAACCACATTGAAAAAGGAATGACATTGGATAATGTAGTCCTATACACATTGGATGGTGGTTGTGGTGGTGAGAGGTAACCGTGGCTGGACAGTGTTTGATCGTTGATCTATTGAGTCAGGACTGAGCTAATCATTAGTGAATAGCTACGCTACGCTAGAAATAGAAGCCAAATCTTTCATTTTCAAGCACTAATAGAGGGAAAGGTATTGGACAATATAGTTCTAGATACACTATATTTGCAAATGGAATGGTCACGGGTAGAACGCATAGTTTGACAAATTAAGGCTAATTCTACAAACACAAAATTTTCTCAGTTTGATGTTCTTGATGGTCTCAGCCGTAAATAATTTTGTGCTAGAATAACATTTGCCCTTGGAAATCAATAAACTTTTTTTTTGTTTTGTTTTAGCTACAGCCCTTTAAGTTGTGGGTTTAAATCCGGTATTTTATTTTTCTGAAGTCTATAAAATAAATGATCGGATCACATGCTTGTGTTGATTTATCTTTCTATTAGGCATCCTGAATGCCAATGGGATTACAAGTCCGCTATAACTATCATAACACTTTTATCCCTATTTATTTATTAATTTTTTACGAACTGTTGACCGAAATCAAACCGCCAAAAGTTAATTTTTAAATACGCATATCCAAAAATTGTTATTCTTATAGCTTATTAAATATGAAAAGTTTTATCAAATGTGAAAAGACCTGACATATATGTGGGCATTGGGTATATCAAGCACTTTGTAAGAAATGCAAGAAATGTCGCGAGTCTATTATTCAATTTCTTTTCTTTCTTTTTTTTCTTCCAAATATTTACGTTGCCAAGCAAAGTTATTTCCCTTATTTATACGCCGCCTTCTCCCTTCAAACCAATCTAGGAGACACCACAACAGAAGTCGTGAAATCCTTTTAGTATCATGGATGTTTTACATGCGCATAATACCTATAGCAAGGAGTTATGCTGGGGGAGGGATTGGTCTTACATTTTACAAATTCTTACGTATGCAACATATATAAAATTAGCGTTTTTGTCTTCGGACCTAAACATACGGGTTCCCAATTCACTTTTTGCTCCATTTATCTCCTGCTAAGTTTCTGAAAGTAAATTTATCCCCAGTTTATTTTGCTAAGTAATTTGAGTTTAAATGTCTACCATAGCAATGAACCGACAAAGAAGCGATTCAAAACATTACTACTTTAATTCTAACACCGTTCTTTTTCCACACACAGGAATCAGCGATATACAACTCAGGCACCTACCATTCTATAAGGACATGACAGCGTATATTTTATTCAAATGCTTTAAATAACAGTCACTATACATATCAAGGAACACAACTATAATCTTACATACTGCATTCACGTGGGCCAAATACAGTTAAACCCTTTAGAATTCTTTACAGGCCTCCTACTAAGCAATTCACTTTTCCTCTGGAATTTTCTCCTTCCTTGACCGCATTTTATATACGTACGTTGTCCTGCAGTAAATAAAAGAATGAATATACTCATCCTCATAGCTGGAGTTCGAGGTTGGAGTTGGCCTCGGACACAACCCCACTCCTTGACACACACATAGCTGTCTCTTGTTATGCCAAAAAAAAAATCAGCTGTATAGATCTCACGAGTCTGGAAAGGTCTGCAAGCGCTTAAGACCACGTTCCTCCGTCTCAGACTAGTGTGTATCTTAAACCAAAGATCACAATCGCCAGAAAATCTGAAGCAATGGTAAAGAAAAGGACTCTTGAATATAAATTGGTCTCTCCCAAACAGGAGTTCAAACTGTCAGCGAGAAAATTAATTATGAAATTCAGTCAAATTCAATTAGTATTCTATAGACAATCAACGTTATTGATTATTGCTTAATTTACGGAGAAATAAGACGATAATCAATAATAATCACAGAGGTTCTTTCTCAAGAAAATGCAGATTCATTCTAGAGAAAAGGCTGAAGTGAGAGAAAAGAATTTAACCCGAATGAGTGAGGCTAGAAGAAATCTCAAAGAAGTATTTATTGCCTCTGTATAACGCTACAAGCATACAATATAATATCAAACCCATCTTTACCAGCAGCAGCAGCAAGCTGTCAACAGAGATGTAAATATATCAAGTTGGCTTTCATTGGCAGAAACAAGATTGTCTCTAAAGAACAAAGCCTTTCATATATCCAAGAGTTACTTGTTAATTATATGTTTGTGTGTGTGTATATATATATATATATATATATATATATATATGCGTTTTCTCCAATCCTTAAATTCTTAAATATATATATAT
>NC_069000.1:40800656-40805990 GCF_001194135.2 Octopus bimaculoides
ATGCATATATACGTACAGGTATGTGCATACCTACGTCTACCTGTATATATAGATGCATATCTGGGTACAGGACATAGCAAACAAAACGTAGACATGAAAATAATAATAACCAGAGTACAGAAAACACACAAGCCACATAGAGAACATTTTCCTTCATCAGCTACCCCCATTTTAACACCGGCGTTTCGAAGAAAATTAAAGAAACTGGAGTCAACAAGCAGGAGTATGGTTGGACAGATATTTTTTAATCACTACAATTGTTTCCACACAACATAGTTCTCCAAAAATACAGGTATTTGATTATGCAACTCTTCGTTTGCATAATGAGATCCAGTTGTGTCTCCTCAGGTGAAATTCAAGTGTTGTTTCTGTTAGTTTAAAATCTCCAACTTCAAGGCCATTGTTCCTCACAGAATATACCATAACTATATATATTTATACTAGCAGAGATACCCAGGAATTCAGCTTACAATGCTTTGCAGCAATGCTTATGTCTATCCATACGACTTTATACGCACAACATGAGATGGTCTTCAACTAACTTAGGATACACTGCCTAATTGATCTGTATTAATAAGGAAATGATCAAAGATTCAGTCAGGCACACTTATGTTAATACTGCCCACAGAGTGTGATTTTAAGTTATCTGAAACAAATTCTAATGTTAGCTGAAACACAGTAACCACTGTCTAATAATTCCTCAGCAACATTAACCAGTTATAATGTAATTCATTACGGAGGGCATGATAAAGTTGCATCTTTTCATTAAAAAAGCAAAATGATAATAATGAGAATCTTTTCCCTGAAGCAGTCATCTTGAAAAATCTTTCAAATAATTCTCATTCTGAAGAAACTTTATTGTGCTGTCAGTTCCACAAGTCGACATGGACAGTTGCCCAAGGAAAGCCATCGTATTTTTGATGACAGAGTAATTTGTTAAATTCTTTTCATTTTCAGCACACAGTTGTTGAAACATTGTCAGATTTTGCTGAATTTTTGATCTTATTGATTTTTTCACTGCAATCAAATGTGATTGATGCAGGTCTGGATTGAAGTATTTTGCAGAGAGATGTTGCTAATGAATTATGCAGTGGATCGCAATGTCATTTGGAACATTTTAAAAATAATATGATATGAAGCCCTGATATTGACCAACCATACTGGGAGCTCCATCAGTTACAGAAGAAATAATGTTATCAATGAAAATAAAGTTTTCAAAAAAACAAAAACAAAAAAAAAAACAAGTAACCAAGACAAAGTACCTTTGTCCTCTCTAGTTATCCAGTGAAAAGCATTTCCTCTTGAAATGCATCATTATCCAAATTACTCCACATATGCCATTAGTAATGTGATTCTATTACTAACAGTAGAATAATCCAGTTGCATAAAAGTCTCCATTCACAAAGCCCTTTGACTGACCGTTTACATCATCTGCTATTACACAGAACTTACTTTTGATGGTTTTGGCATGTAAAAGAAGGTTTAACATGTTATTTCCATTTTTATGCATGCATCAAGCTGACAAAGCTCCTCACTATAGGCATCACCAGTCATTTGCCTACAGTATGCAGTTTGTTGCTGTTGCCTATCAGTACTGGTACATTGTTTGACACTACCAGACCATCAAAAGCAGGTTCATTGATGTCAAATATTACAGTTGTAATTTTTACTCCAAATTCTTCCTTCTGTCTTGAACACTTGAACACATTATTGTGTACAGGTTGTTCACACTAGACTTAATGATTTTTTTTTATGACTCCTTTTTCCAGGAACAGCTTAATGTATTGGTGAACAGTGAACAATGTTGAAGGGAATGAAGTTTCAAGTTGTAGTTGAGACAGTTAGCTGACATGGAGAACTGGAAGCCATCTGAATATTGGAAAAGTGTTACCTTTATCATTCAAACCAAATATCAAAATGCTGACATCATGACTACTACTCAGTGCTCTGTGATATTCTAAAGGTTGTAAGACACGTCATGGACATCATGAAAAGCAAGTTCTCCCAATCTGTGATGGCCTTTAGGTGTGTTTCCTGTGAGGGTGATGTCATGACACCCAACATCTTTGAACAGGACCTTAGGCTGAATTCAGACAGTTATGTGAAGCTGCTGAATACTGTAGTCAAACTCTGACTGGAGAAAGTTGCTGCTGGAAGGCCATAGGTGTGGCAGCAGGATTTTCAGCTCTTTGCTATGTCTCCAGAAAGAGTCAGAAATTGCTGTTGGAGAATTTCTATGACTTTGCCAGCCCCATGACTCTGATTGCAATTCCATGGATTACTGTGTGGGGGGAGCAGTTGAGAAAAATACCAAGTGCTCTGCTTGCAACACCATGGCCAAGCTGGTGGTCAAGATCAAGGTGTTTAAAGATCTTCCCAGGAACACAGTGAAGATTGAATGTGCCAGGTTCTGAAGCTGTCTTGAGGTGAGGGTGGCTACTTTGAGTAAACTGTTATCTCTCAACCATAATCTAGTCAATATTTTTTGATTTTTCAAAATACCTTTATTTTTAGATGGCATATTGTGTTTTCTTTCCCTTTTATGAAAATTGGCAAATTTAACCTGAACATTGTATGTGCATGTGTTCACACACACACACACACACACACACACACACACAGACACACGTGTGTGTGTAGACATATACATGCATATGTCTATATGCAATCTCTGATGAGTTGGTAATGAGATCTACTGATAAGGGTACTTTTTGACAAAGGTAATAGATATTATTATTAATGAAACTGTAAGAGGATTTATATTTAAATAATTTATGAATGAACTCTTCTCGTTGGTGTGTATGTATATGTATATATATATATATATATATATATATATATATATATATATATATATATATATATATATATATATATATATATATATAGCTACTTGATAAATTCTTATAAAAGAATTCATCCTATTATTGAATTAATTATATATATATGTATATGTATATATATATATACATACACATATATAATGTATATGTCTGAGAGTTATAAAATTTTTTATCTATATAGATCAGTCATTGGGTGCTCAGAGTTAGTCAGTTATAAGTTAACTGACCAACTTCACCACGAACCAGCAGTGGAACTGCATTAACTGACTAGATCACAAATGAAGCAATGAAAACTTTGGCATCAAATAGCAAATGTTCAAGTTAACAGTCTTTATGTGTTTTTGAATGGTTGATATCTTCCACGCTGTAATTGTACAAACACACATACGATGGGCTTCTGCCAGTTTCCGTCAACCAAATCCACTCACAAGGCTTTTGGTCAGCCTGAGGCTAGAAGAAAACACTTGCCCGTGGCGTCATGCAATGAGACTGAACCCAAAACCATAAGGTGTGGAAGTGAAAAATTCAATAAATGCAATACATAAGCTCAACATGGATACCTTTAACATAGTTGTTTTACCTGCTAGAAATAGCAGCCATATCTTCAAATTATATTACACTCTCTTGAAAACACATATTGAATAGTGTAGTCAAAAATACATATTATTTGAAAAAGATGGAATGTTTTTGGTCTTAGGTTTGCTTACTCAAGGTTGATCTGGAACTAAACAACTACTACAGCTGCAGATGGCCTAATGAGGGAACCTCTATCTGGTCACCGAACATGTTAGAAATAGCAACCAAATCTCCAAAATCAGACATTATTATCTTGAAAAACGAAGCACATTGGATGTGGGTTTTTGTTTTTTTAATATTTTTAAATTTCTGCTTATAACAGCTTAGAAGAAGAAAGGCAATACTTGTGAAGCTTTGTGGGAGGACTGGCCTCAATGCTGAGCTAAAGGTACCTGAGGACTGGGTGTTGGATTAAATCTATCACCTAAAACCCAACACTGAAATTGGATGGCCACAACTGGAAGTGTCTGATCACAGATCAGCTCAATTAGGGCAGACCTAAAGTAAACAACAACACCACTCACAAAAAAAAAAAAGCAAAAGAGAAAGCAATTTTGTTACATATCTAATTTAATGATTAAAATCAAATCATTAATTATAGATTTTAATTTATTTTATTATATATTTTTTACATCTTCAATAATACTTTTTTGTTTGCTTTTGTGTTTTTCACAAAGGGAGGGGAGAGAGTGCAGGTAGAACTTTTTTATTTTTTAAAAAATAAACAAAAGAAAATATAAATAAATTAACAAAATAAAAATTTTCTTATGAGAAACAAAATGACACAAACCAATCAACTTAGGAGGAAAAAGATAAAGTTAAAAAAACTTGCCAGAGACAGAAAACCTTTTAGAAATTTTCTAAGACAAACTGTTTAAAGTTTGGTTGTTTAATTATTTTTTTGCTTTTGTTATCCATCTTTCACTGTTTAAAATATTTCTCTTGCTTCTCAGGATAGTGTTGATTTCTGTATATTTTTGTTCAAAGCCAAATCCCTCCGGTGTCTCAGTTATGGTGTTTTTAAATCAGCAGTTATGATTTGGATGTAACTGATAATTTGCATATACACAAACTAGTCATACTAGTCAGTAGCAATGCATGCACACATACAAAACAAAAAAGAAAACAGTCACACGCAGGTACAAATGGGGGAAAATAGAACTTAATACATAAGATTTTATAAGTACCGTGTAGAAACCTCAGGCTCTTGAGCCACTCATGTAGTTTTAAAGTTTTTATATCCAGAGGTAATGCAGTACGATCATTTCATGCAGCTCCATTTAATTGAACACTGCAATCATTACATCAATTTAAAATGCAGAGCAATCCTCAGCTGCACAAAGACATAGAATTTAATTAAATTAGAACAGATGGACACATTAGTATAATCATACCTAAAATCTCCAACAAGTTAAGGAGATAGACAAAGAACATGTTGCCTCTACTTCAGCATAGAAGTTACTGCCTTTGTGCAGCTGAGGATTGCTCTGCATTTCAAACTGATGTAACGATTGCATTGTTCAATTAAATGGAGTTGCATGAAACGATTGTACTGCATTACCTCTGGATATCCTTGCTGCTTATTTTGATTTTAATCTCCTTACTTTGAAATTGTATGGATAGTACTGTACTAAATTCTGGTACCTCAACTTAAGTACCATATTCATCTTAATCTAAATTTTTGCTGAACTCATCTACCCTACCCAATGGATATATATATATATATATATATATATATATATACATAAATACACACACACTCATGTTATTTAATTGGCAGAAGTTACATATTGACTCAAGGATCAAGAATTTTTATTTCATTGGCATTTAACAAATAGATTTGATAAATGCATGAAGCTTTCAGCCCTAAAGACACTGAGTAATTTCCAATGATTAAATATATATATATATATAT
>NC_069000.1:40806043-40813052 GCF_001194135.2 Octopus bimaculoides
ATATAAATATATATATATATATGTTTTGATTTCTATTTTCCTGTTTGTATCACCAAACATGCATACATATAAACACACATCCACACACACACACACACACACATATATATATATAGCCATCTGCCCAGGTGGGAATATGTAGAAGTGAGAATAGTGGCCCAAAATAATTTTCCTTTGCAATTTGGATTAACTTAAATTAGAATTTAAATTTCTTAAATCATAACTTGCGCAGAACAATTATAGACCGTCTGGTGAACATACTTTTGTGATTTAAAAAAAACAAAAAATTTGCAGTGAAGGGATTGGAGGCTTACTATGAATGTTAGGGGTTGAGAAAAAAAAAAAAAAAAGAAATGATGAAGTGCCCTACATTATGATAACGATTATATGCAATTGCTAGTGCAAGCTATAATGGTACATATTTTCATCTGCTAGTATTACAACAATGCATAAACAGCTACTAGTGTTATGTTACACATAGAGCCAACAGTACTGAAATACTGCATATGGAGCTATTAGTGATGTCATAATGCATATAAAGTCACTAGTGTTGTAATAATGCATATATGGTTACTAATGACATAATTATACACATATACAGCCACCAGTGACATATAAGGTACATTCCAGAAGTTTCGAGACTTTTTCAAGAGAGGCAGTTATAACTGTCCTAGATTATTGTAATTTTAATATATCATTATTATTGATCAGATGAACTGACATGCCAACATCATACTCTACTAAACACTGTTTGTGACAATTCCATCCTGGTAACCAACTAATTGACAGAGATGAGCATCAAAACTACTCCTCATCCTCCCTACATGTCCAGACCTTGCTCCATGTGACTTTTGGTTGTTCTCCCGAGTTGAATGAGAACCTCAAAGGCAAATTGCTTCGAAGACGTTGCGAAGTTGGAGGCTGGACACCTTCACTTTGGAGGACCAACATGGTGTGTTTATGAAGAGGCTGGAATGCGACAACAAATGAATTGAAATCAGAGAATCCTAATTTGAATTTGATTAGAGCTTTGTACTTCTCTGAAATTAATAAATGTCTCTTCTGAAAAAGTTCCAGATATTCTGGAATACACCATGTAGTAATACACACTTAGAGCCAACAGTACTGAAATACTGCATATGTAGCTACTAGTGATGTAATAATGCATATAAAGTCACTAGTGTTGTAATAATGCATATATGGTCAAAAGAATTGTAATAATGCATATAAAACCACTAGTGACATTATGATACACATGCACAGCCACCAGGATTTTGTAATAATGCATACACGTCTAGTGACATCATGATACACGCATGCAGTCACCAGTACTGTAATAATGCATATACAGTCACCAGTGACATAGTGATACTCATATACAATCACTAGTGACATCATGATACACACATACAGGCACTAATACTATAATATCATTATAGCATTGTATACACAGTTATTAGTGCTATGACAGAAAGGATGTACATATGCAGCTTGTACCGCTACAATGTTGCATACATACAATTATTAATACTATGATACACATATATGCAATCAATGAGTGTTATAATGACACAATATACAGCTGGTAGTGTAGCAACAGTGCTTACTTACAGTATATAATGACATGATATTA
Source organism: Octopus bimaculoides (assembly GCF_001194135.2). Taxonomy (NCBI): domain Eukaryota; kingdom Metazoa; phylum Mollusca; class Cephalopoda; order Octopoda; family Octopodidae; genus Octopus; species Octopus bimaculoides. Next base: position 40,807,677 of record NC_069000.1, read on the forward strand.
CACATATACAGTGACTAGTAATATTGTAGTTTACATATACAGTTACTAATGATCTAACAATACACACATACGACTGCAGATTGTAAGTTTTACTTCCAGATATGCAGTCACAAATTAAATGATGCACATACATATATGACTAATGATGCAATATAATAATGCATATACAAATCAGTATGTGACAGTTAATTAGGTAACAAAACTACCAGAACAACCAATGTAGCTGAACCATAATCATTATGCTGCAATTTGGACAATACAATTTGTCTATGATGATGATAATGACAAAAAAAAGTTACAATGAAACTGTAAGATATAATCTATACAATGCTACTCATTGCTTAATGCAAGGAACAACATTGTATAATTTATGTGACCGCACAATTAATAATATCATTTAGCCATTTTTGTATTTTAATTCAATTCATGCATAATAAATCATGCAGCTGTATAAACAACTAAATAAGCCAAGAAGTATACACACGTGCACACAGAGTAAAAAACTGTGTGATTTTAGAAGATGCAGAAATAATCATGTTATTTATGCAGTGAGCAACTAAACATGTGACACAAACAGTTGTCTAATCTGTTGCACAATTTCAATAAATGCACAAACATAATTCATTCATACGTGAGCATTAGTGGTGATGCATGATGAAACATTAATGATCATACCATTTATGGAACTGTATAATTTATAGAGCAATGCATGCAGTTATTTAACACTTAATGATATAATCAGTGATGCAGCTCTTTAACTAGGGTCTCTGCAGAAATTTAAAATTATAATATAATAACTGATTCTAAGTTAGATGTAAGATTAGCTGTTTTGAGTAGAGGAGATTAGTCAATCCAATTGATCTTAGTATTTGACTGGTCTTTCATTTTGTTGATCCTTGGCAGAAATTGAATTCAAAATGTAAAGATCTAGAACAAAATACTGTGAAATATTATTTTCTGATGTCCTAATGATTCCACTAATCCACAACCATCATCATCATCATTATTATCATAATAATAATAATAATAATAATAATAATTATTATTATTATAATGATATTTCAAATTTTGGCACAAGGCCAGCAATTTCAAGGGAGAAGATAAATCAAATACATTGACCCAAGTGTTCAACCGGTACTTATTTTGTAGACACTGGAAGGAATTTGAACTCACTACATAAAGATAGGTGAAATACTGCTAAGCATTCTGCCCAGCATGCTAACAATTCTGCCAGATTGTACCTTAATGATAATAATAATAATAATAACAATAATAATAATGATGATGATTTCTACTGATATTTTGTGGGATTGATAACATCAATCCCAAATTGGTACTTAATTTATTGACCCCAAAAGGATGAAAGACAAAGTTGACCTCAACGGAATTTGAACTCAGAACGTAGCGACAGACACAATGCCGATAAGCATTTTCCCAGTGTGCTAACGATTCTGCCAGCTAACTTTGGCACAAGATTTGAAGTCAGAGCAAATAACACAAAAAATTTTCTCCAATATTCTAATAATTCATCAATTAATAACAATAATAATAATAATAATAATGATAACAATAATAATCCTTTCTACCATGGGCATGAGGCTTGAAATTTTGGGGGCAGTGACTAGTTGATTACATTGACCCCAATGTTCAACTTTTTTATTGACCCCGAAAGGATGGAACACAAAGTTGAATAATAATAATAATAATAATAATATTTACTCAACGATAACTCCAGGCTCAAGTACAGGGTCACACATATCATAGGAAAAGGGGAAAAGATTGCATGATGTTCATTCATTTCCCAGGAGTCATTCATTGAACCAACTTTTGTTTCGAACAAAATTTAAAAAAAAAGTTAGGGACTAAGCTTGCAGTATGCCTCCTTATCAATGTATACAAAACAAACATTATAATTTCAAGAGTTTGTGTGTGTGTGTGTGTGTGCACGTGCACGCGTGTGTGTTTTGATTACACACAAGAATATTTGAAATGAATTATACATTGAAGTTGGAGAAATTTTCTTGTATTTTTTCGTCAATTTTGCCTTTGAAATACGTTTTCAGCAGCATGAACTGTAAACGTGATTATAACATAGCAGCAACAGAGATCTCTTAGCAGTCAGGAAGAGCAAGAGGAAAAAGGGTATTGAGAAGTGCTTGGTAGGGTAGGATGAAGTTAGTGTCAACAGCTGTGGCTTTCCTTGTTTGGGACAAAGAAGAAACATAGGGACTTTTGATTTTAATTTGCTTTTGATATTGAAATAGAACTTCTGGCGTACATAATATGATACACAGGATAAAAGTAGCTGTTATATCATGATGTTCTTAACACATTCTTAATGACTATGTACATACACACACACGTGTGTGTGTGTGTGTGTGTGTGTGTGTGTGTGTGTGTGCACATGGCTGTATGATTAAGAAGTTTGTTTTGCAACCATATGTTTTTGGGTTCAGTCCTACTATGTGGTACCTTGGGCAAGTGCCTTCAACTAAAACCCCAAACATTGTAAGTGGATTTGGTAGACGGAAACTGTAAAACTTTGTTGTAATAGTGTGTGTGTGTGTGTATGCATGTGTCTTTGTATTTCTCTGTCAGTGCTTGACAGCCTGAGTTGGTTTGCTTGTGCACCCATAACTTAGTGGTTTGGCTAAGTTATGCAAGTACTGAGAGGAAAACTTGATTTTTGACTGACTAAATTCCAATGACAAATCAGTAAAAGACAACACACACACGTCTGTGTGTATACATATCTACACAGAATTATGTGTAAAAATATAAATGGATCCTTTGTTTGTTTCGATGACAAGTATTCTAGTTGTACTAGTTGTACGAATGACTGAACTAATCACACACTGTATTTCCAAGCAGGTGACTGAGAATTCCACAAACACATGTTGCCTTAACTCTTTAGCATGAAAACCAGCCATATCTGGTCCATATATTCTACTTGTTTTATGTTCAAACTGATCCAGCCTCTCACACCTATCTTACAATGTCATTTCAAAAATAAACAATAATATCATCAAACTCTAAAATATATGAGATAATACATGATTAATTCAAAACAGTCTAAATAAATAAGCATTACATTTGTCAGAGTAATCTGAATGTTGAAGAGTTAATGTAATACTTAAGAAGAATAAGCAAGTCAGTGTATAACAAGGCTTGACATTTGAATGACAGCTAATGAACTTCCTTGCAGTTTCTGTCTACACAGTACTCATAAAGCTTGGGTTGATCAAAGGCTATGACAGAGAGCACTTACCCAAAATGTCATGCAGTGGGACTGATACCGGGTTACCCAAATAACTGCAAAACAAACCTCTTAACCACTTAGACAGGCTTCCAATGATATACATATATATATATATATATATATATATATATATATATATGATGATATATATATATATAATTTCAATACGGAACAAATAATTCACAAGAAAATATTTGCGAAGATATTATCAACTCTATTATTATCTAATGTAACAATTTAAAAATGATAATAACAAAATCAATAATATAGGTGATTGCAGCCCCGCCCCCAAAAGGCATTAAATAGCTGAAGGATTAAAATTAGTCAAAGGACATACTAAGTATGTTATTTCCAGCAGGTAGACATACTTAGTATGTCCTTTGATTAATTTTAATCCTTTAGTTATTATTTGTGTATGTATGTATGTATGTGCGTGTGCGTGTATAACATATATACATGATATCCATAAATTATCTTTACAACTTCCATAATTTATTGTCTAGATGTGTTTCATGCAACCAGCCAATGCAGCCTACATGGAGGTGTTCTGATGTTCCTAATAAAACTTTCTTTGCCAATGTTTTCCAATAAAGTCTGCTGAGTTAGCCTTCCTTTGCAAATTTTTCTGAGTTTTTCAAATTGTAAAAGTAATTTACAGACACCCTCTATGTGAATGTGTGTGTGTGTATATATATATATATATATTCATATATATACATATATATATATATATATATATATATATATATATATATATATATATATATATATATATATATATATATATATATATATACATATATATATTCATATATATGCATATATATATATATATATATACTTGTGAATAGTGGCATAAACCAAAAAAATGAGTACCTAAAACATGGAGCAGAGTAAATGTGTATTTTTTTTTATTATTACAGATGACAAAATTTCCATTACTTCACATTTTCATACCAACGAGGTATTCATCAGATGGCATGACAACAACAAAAATAAGTACTTGAAAACATTCTTAGTTGTTATGCCATTTGTTGAATGCCAATTCCAGCACTAAACTCAAGGTAATGCAAAAGTCAATTCTAACAATAAAATAATATATATATAACAAAATAAGTCTTTGTTAACAATGTATCTTGTTAATAAAGACTTATGCATATATTTCTTGATATTTCTACTTTTGTATTCTAAATATAAATATATATATATATGTATGTAAAGCCTCATTTCTGAATGATATTATACACCAGAGTTTCAGCTTGGAATTGAAACCAGGTCAGTTGATTAGGGTTTGCTGGAAGTGCACCACAGACCTCTCTACAATGCATTCAACACTACAGCACACCATACCTAACATCTAAACAAAAATGAGACATCAATGGATTTATTTGTGATTTACTGTTTGTGCACACACTAGTATGAATTTTCTGCTTGTTTTTTTTATGACTGTATGAACAAAAAAGATCAATAACAGAGATAATTTTTGAAATTTCCAGTGTACAGTGAAAGCATCTCAAAAACAAAAATCAAACATAAATATACTGTCAGCAGAATCATTTGTATCTCTTTCCCGCCCAAAAGATGATAACTTATCTTAAAGAAGTGTACCAAAAGAAAAGAGATGAAATGAAATAAACTGAACGACAATAAATAAATAAATAAATTAGTCAATAAATAAGAGAATAAGTTAGGATGTATTGATGCTAAAGATTGTCCAACTGTGCATTAAAGGTTAAAAGTCATAGAAAGAAAGATTCAAAAAAGGAACAAAATGATTCCAAGAGACACATCGAACGATTGAAACTAGAGAAAATATTAAGTATATATATATATATATATAGACATACACACACACACACATATAGTGTGTGTATGTATATGTATATATATATCTGTGTGTATATATATATATATATTTATATATGTATATTTATATATATGTATATTTATATAAATATATATTTATATAAATATATATTTATATACATATATTTATATAAATATATATTTATATACATATATTTATATAAATATATATTTATATAAATATATATTTATATATATATGTATATTTATATAAATATATATTTATATACATATATTTATATAAATATATA
>NC_069000.1:40814949-40822405 GCF_001194135.2 Octopus bimaculoides
ATACACATAAATATATATGTATATATATATATACATATATATTTATGTGTATGTGTGTGTTTGTGTGTGTGTGTATAGTATTTTAGCACACAATGCTTTGTTGAAAAATCAACTGTATAAAAATATCAGAGCATTGTAAAAACTCAACATTAAACTTGTTAATCAAATATAGTGTCACCTTTTCAACACTATACTCACAAATACATGCACACATGTGTAGACAATTGCTTACCCCATTATAGGGTTGAGGTGCTACTGAAATCTGCACACAACTTTATTGGAAGTTATTTTTACTGTTTTCATCTTTCTCTTTCTTATTTTTCTTCAATAGAATCGGGTATCAACTCTTGCCTACCACAGACTTGCAGACACTTTTTTTTCTGATTGAGGCAGAATTCACAGAATAAAAATATATATAAAGGAAATGTAAATAGAACTCTATTTAAATATCAATATTTTTTTTACAACAAAACTTTACTTATTCATTCCAAGCAATAAATATGCTTATGTTTTTTTCCCCTTTTTATATAATTCTCATTCCAAACACCACTCTAAGGTTTGGAAATTAAAGGGCAGGGAGCAAATGTTGTTCTAAATGGATTGTGTGAAGCCTTAGGACAAGTATCCTAATGGTTTCATCATGTCTCCGGTTTTAGACATTTTAGGACAGACTGAAGAATTTGATTTAACATTCATGTTCAAAGTGGACATATTGTGTTCATGGTGATGGCGGTGGTGATGGTGGTGGTGATGGTGGTGGTGGTGGTGATGACCCATGGATGATGTCATGCCCATATGTATTGGCCTTGTGAAGGGAGGCACATCAGAATTAGGGAGGGCCAGATGTGTTAAACTGTTCTGCTTGGTTTGTGGTACTTCATATTCAGCATTGTATGCAGTCTGTTGGATTTCGTTAGCTTTCTCACATTCCTTGGCATGTTTTGGCAAAGAAAGCTCAGAGAACATCAAAGAGCAGTATGCACAGTGAAAAGATCTTAGTTTCTGGAAGTTTTTAACATGAATATACAGGAATTTAGTTTTACTAAAGGCCATTCCGCAATGACTGCATTTATATAATTTGGGCACTGTTGAATCTTCATTTTCCATTTCTGCTAGAGTTTGACAATCCTCTTCGTCTGAACATGAAACATTCCAAGAATGTTCCTCATTTGGGATTCTGTTTGAATTTTGATGGTTCAACTTGGCATGAGTGGTGGAATTGTTTGTAAGTTTATTTGACTCCATTAACATCTCTATGTGTCTGTCTCCATCCATTAAAGAAGATCTTGATGTTTCTAGCCCTGCTATTTTATCATCTTTTCCAGAGTGCATCTGCTGCTTTTCATTGGAAGATGAAAGCTCTAAAAGACTCTGGGTTAAGCTGAATGAGCTTCCAAGATTCAACTGGTGGTCATCTACATGTTTTTCCAGGGCAGCAATATCAGAGAATATTTGCTGACAATGAGAACATTCATAGGGCTTGTATCGGCTCACATCAAGCAAGTGGAGGAGATATTTAATTTTCGTGTACAACGTCTTATTACAGTGCTTACAGTGAAAGGGTTTCTCTCCAAGATGGGTCTTCCAATGACGTGTGCATGTAGGTTTAGTAGCAAAGTCTTCATAACACAATTCACAACGGAATGGTTTTTTTGTATGCTTCCTTTCGTGGCTAACAAGAGCATCTGATGACAGAAACACTTTACAACAAATATTGCAACTATATGACTTTCCTGGGTTACGCCAAGCAACTGGCGACGAAGCAGATATTGATAAGTTGTAATGTGCTTTGCGATGCACAGCCAAACTGCTAGACGTTGAAAATAGTTTGAAGCAATGTTCACACTGGTGTCGCTTCTCCCCTGTATGGGATCGTGTGTGCACACCAAGACTACTGGAAGTGGTGAAGCATTTTTCACAATATACACATTTGTAGGGTCTTTCGCCAGTGTGAGATCGTAAATGCACAGTGAGACTGCCAGACGTGATAAACATCTTGTCGCAGAATTTGCACTGGAAACGCTTCTCTCCCGTGTGAGTCTTGATGTGCACAAGAAGACTTCCAGAGGTTGTGAAAAGTTTTTCACAAAACTTGCACTGGTAATTCTTCTCACCTGTATGGGAACGAAGATGCACTAGAAGACTGCCGGAAGTTGTGAAGAACTTCTCGCACAGATCACATCGATATCTTTTCTCCCCTGTATGCGTACGTTTGTGCACTAAAAGACTTCCCGATGTGGAGAACATCTTGTGACAGGTCTCACATTCATAGCTTTTTTCACCTGTGTGTGTACGAAGGTGTATGTTCAAACTACTAGCAGTTGACAAAAGCTTCTCGCAAACGTTACATTTAAATGTCATCCCATAATGGGTCTTGAGATGCCTTGTTAATTGAGCAGATTTTGAAAATGTCTTCTGACAATAGTCACACTGAATAGATCCATAATGTATAGTGCCAAGCATAGAATGGCATTTCATATGACGCTGCAACAGGATTGGTTGTGAAAAGATTTTCTGGCAATATTTACATCTGATTGGATTCTCTTTCATATCATAATGTCTGCTGCCGTGTTGACTATTGGAAGTTGGGATGTTCTTGTACATATGTTCATTAGCAATATTACTGCCAGAATCCATCATTCTTTTGTGAACAAACCCTTGCTCAGAGAGTGGCAGCAGCATATCACTGTTTACTTCTGAGTGGCTCACACCACCTTCAAGCCACTTCCTTCGTTGATTGTCCAACATTGGAGTTGTGGATCCAATATGTTCACGGAAATTTATTGAACTGTCATTGTACATACTGTGATCTGGGAAATTATGATCACTTGGCACAGAATTGCTTGTATCGTTTAGAGGAGGCACTGACACTTCACACTCAGCCATCTTGGTTAGAAAAACGGAAATTGGATCAATATTTAAACAGAGTTCATTTCACAGATTTATTAAAGTTCTTTGAAGTTTCATAACAAATCATTGTTGATGTCAGCTGACTGCAAAATCCTGAAATTAGAAAAAAAAATTAAAATATAATAATAATAATAATAATAATAAATAATAATAATAATAAATAATAATAATAATAATAATAATAATAATAATAATAATGATGATAATAAAACAAGAAGAAGAGCATGACTGTTATTGGTAATAAATAGAGATTGACTGTTTATTAAAATGAAAATGAAATGAATGAACAATATTTCAACATCCTGTGAGTCTTTTACAAGTTCAAAATATAAAATGAAATTAAATTCAAAGATAGGAAACACTGAAACATTCAAAATTAAACCAGAATAACTGTGTTTCTTTCCAAGTAAAACAACATCATCAGTCTTCGGTCTTTCACAAAAGGTAGCAGAGAGAAAGTAATAATAATAATAATAATAATAATCCTTTCTACTATAACTACAAGGCCTGAAATTTGGGGTAGGTGGATAGTCGATTACATTGACCCCAGTACTCAACTGGTACTTAGTTTATCAACCTCGAAAGGATTCATTGCAAAGTGTGGAGTTGGATAGGTAGGGGAGGTAATGAAGAGTAAGTGGAGACTACAGAGATTTGACAGGGTTGATGTAGTGAATTGTGGCTGGCTAAAAGGTGGAGCGGGTGAAGAGTAGTAGAATAGCAATGATGGTTTCACATTTTGGTGACAGGTCCAGCTTTTGAGGAGAGAGGGAAGTTGATTACACTGACCCCACCCTCCACCAGTACTTGACTGATTCTGATTTTATTGACACCAAAAGGATGGTGGACTCTGAATTTAGAATGTAAAGATGGATGAAATACAGCTGAGCATTTTGTCTAGTGTGCTAATGGTTCTGCCAGCTTGACACCTTAGTAGAATAGTAACAATGGTGCAGTAGAGAGAGAGAGAGAGAGACAGACAGACAGACAGACAGACAGACAGACAGACAGACAGACAGACAGACAGAGAAAGATATGATGAGTGACTGGATAGGCTACTAGAGTGTGAAGGGGGAGAGGTAGGTGTTTAACATAGGAAGAGCGAGATGACTTGATGGTTCAAGAGTTGGGGTCAATGTAGAATGTGGTTGGAGAGAACAGTGTTAAAGATGAAGTGTTAAAGATTGTGCGAAACGGTTCCAGGTAGTGAGCAAGGTTGATGGTATCAAGGAAAAGCAGTAGTTAGAGAGATGAAGGGTGGTGGAAGTGTTTTGATAGGGAGTTAAGCAATTGGTTCATTTGTGAATATATACAGGTATTTCTAGGAAGTTTTATTGTTGTTTAGTGTGACCATCAGCATCATCGTTTAACGTCCGCCTTCCACGCCAACCACTCCGAGAGTGTAGTGGGTGCTTTTACATGCCACCGGCACGAAGGCCAGTCAGGAGGTACTGGCAACGGCCACACTCGAAATGGTGTATTTTACGTGCCACCTGCACAAGAGCCAGTCCAGCAGTACTGGCAACGAACTCGCTCGAATGTCTTTTCACATGCCACTGGCACAAGTGCCAGGAAGACGACGTTGGTAACGGTCACGAATCCCATATTCTGGAATTTTTTACTCTTTACATCGAAGCAATTTTCTCTAAAGGAACATTACTATCAATAGTATAAAAAAATGTTTAATTGCAAGTTGAGTAGATGACAGGTGGAGTAGGGAAGGGGGAGTGAGGTGGCAGGTGAGGTAGCAAGGTATAGTGTAGTGGTGAGGTTGCTGCAGACATCAGTGCAGCAGTAGAGCAGTTTTGCTGAACAAATAAAAAGATCAGCCACAGATAAGTGTAGAGCTGCAGGAGATAGTAGAGAAGAAGTAACACAAAACAAAAACCGAATAATATTTAGTTGAAAGCAACATCAGAAATCAACAACAACTTCTTGCATTGGTACAAGGTTTATGGGTTAAAGGTGACTAAATTTACCCCTTAGCCCTTTCGATACTATATTTCCGCTGAAACAAACTACCTTACTTCCAAATAACTTAAAAAGTAATGAAGAATTTAATAAAATAAATTTGCTCTTATTTATTTGGTGCTTGGAATTTAAATTAAAATGAAATTTTAATGGAAAAGTGCAAGTTTAGATTGTTTTAAAACAGGAAGATTGTATTATATCTAGAACCAACGACAGTTTCAGGTGGGTTGATATTCTTTTCTACTCTAGGTACAAGGCCCGAAATTTTTGGGGTGGGGGCCCAGTTGATTAGATCGACCCCAGTACGCAACTGGTACTTAATTTATCACCTCCGAAAGGATGAAAGGCAAAGTCGACCTCGGTGGAATTTGAACTCAGAACATTAAAACAGACGAAATACTGCTAAGTATTTCGCCAGGCATGCTAACAGTTCTGCCAGCTCAAATAACAATAATGATAAGTTTCAGGTGGGTTGATATTAAAATGGTTAAAATATGACTGGTACTTAATTGTAAGTTTTGGTAGGATTTAGACTCACAATAAAGAGCACCAGAACTAAATATTGTAAACATAAATAGTCTGTTTGTTGTGTCACCTTTTCTATTAAACCACAGCCTCAAAAGTAATTGTTTTGAATTGGGATGCAAGGTTAATAATTGTGAAGGAGGCAAGGTTAGTCAAATACATCCACCCTTAGAACTTGACTGGTACTTTATTGATGCCAAAAGGATGAAAACAAATATTTCCAACAGAAATAGTTAAAAGAAATACTACAAGGCATTTTAGTACACCTCAATAATAATAATAATGCTCCTTTCTTCTATAGGCACAAGGCCTGAAATTTTGTGGGAGAGGGGACTAGTTGATTACATAGACCCCAATTTTCCACTGGTACTTAATTTACTGACCCTGGAAGGATGTAAGGCAAAGTCAACCTCAATGGAATTCGAACTCAGAGTGTGAAGATGGATGAAATGTCACTAAGTATTTTACCTTGTGTACTAACGATTCTGTAAGTTCACCATCTTAGTAATAATTATAATAATAATCTTTTCTACTATAGGCACAAGGCCTGAAACTTTGGGGATGGGGGACAGTCAATTACATCGACCCCAGTGCAAAACTGATACTTATTTAATTGACCCCGAAAGGATGATGAGCAAAGTCAACCCCAGCAGAATCTGAACTCAGAACACAGTGACTGGCGAAATACCGCAAAGCATTTCATCGAGCGTGCTAATGATTCTACCAGCTCACTACCTTAATAATAAAAATAAGAATGATGATTTCGAATTTTGGCACGAGGCCAGCAAGTTTGGGGGAGGGGTAAGTCAATTAGATCGCCCCCAATGCGTAAGTGGTACTTATTTTATCGACCCTGAAAGGATGAGAGGCAAAGCTGACCTCGGTCGAATTTGAACTCAGAATGTAAAGAGACGAAATACTGCTAAGCATTTTGCCCAGTAACAATTAGAAAGACAACAATGGTGATGGTGGTGATGATGATGATAATCACTGCCTTCTTAATAATGATAATAATGATAATAATAATAATAATAATAATAATAATTCTTTCTACTATAAGCACAAGGCCTGAAATTTTGGGGACAGAGGGTTAGTCGATTACATCAACTCTAGAGCTCAACTGGTATTTATTTTATTGACCCTGAGAAGGTGAATGGACTCAATGTATAAAACAAAATAAATGCTGCTAAGCATTTTGTCCAGAATGCTAATGATTCTGCTAACTCACAAACCTTCTCAGTAATAATAATGATAATGATAATAATAATAATAATAATAATAATAATAATAATAAGGATGATGTTTCCAAACACAGGCACAAGGTCACACATTTGCAGTGGTAACAGAGGAGACAGGTGTGGTGGGTGATAGAGTTGTTTACAGAATAAATATCACAGTGTCATCTGCATGGAGTAAACAATATCTAATTTAGTTTTATCGGAGTGGTTGGTACTACACTCTTGGAGTGGTTGGTGTTAAGAAGGGCATCCAGCTGTAGAAACTCTGCCAAATCAGATTGGAGCCTGGTGTAGCCATCTGGTTCACCAGTCCTCAGTCAAATCGTCCAACCCATGCTAGCATGGAAAGCGGACGTTAAATGATGATGATGATGATGATGAAATTTATTTAATGCAGAAAGTTTACACACACACACATGTTCTTTTACTTGTTTCAGTCATTTTGACTGTGGCCATGTTGGAGCATCGCCTTAAAGGCTTTTTAAATCAAAGAAATTGACTCCAGAACTTATTCCGTGTAAGCCTAGCAGCTATTCTATTTTGATTGAACCACAAAGTTATGGGGACGTAAACACACCAACCTTGGTTGTCAAGTGATGGGGGTGGGGGAATAAACAAACACACACACACACACATATATATATATATATATATATATATACAGATATAGGGCAGGGAATTGCCAATTAGTTAATAAAATTAATAATTAACAATTTTGCCAAGTAGTTCAGTATGCAAAAAAACCTTTATCGGTAAACCATTTACAATTATAAACATATAGGGATCAGCATGCTGATCCTTATATGTTTATA